>NC_041397.2:318265014-318498266 GCF_900747795.2 Erpetoichthys calabaricus
TTGCATGAGACGCTGCTTTAAAAAAAATGATAAAAAAAATACGGGACAAATCCCGTCCCGTATTGATTCAAAACGGGACGCGCAATTTCATTCTCAAATGCGGCACGATTCCGTATTTTAAAGGACGGGTGGCAACCCTACAGTGCCAGGTAACCACCCATACAATCATATATATATATATATGTATGTGTGTGTGTGTGTGTGTGTGTGTGTGTGTGTATGTATGTGTATATATATATGTTCATATGTGGATGTGTATATGTATATATATATGTAGATATGTATATATATGTATATATGTATATGTATATATATGTTTATATGTGTGTGTGTGTATATTTTATATATAAAAGACAGCAACACTCATAACAATGACAACACAATTACATTGACAATCATGTTACGTTATTTTTAAAATGTTTCCTTTTCTTTTTCATAACCTCTTTAACACACTACTTCTCCGCTGCGAAGTGCGGGTATTTTGCTATTTATCTATATATATAAACGAGAGTTGGGATCTGAGAGACTGTGTTTGTGTGTTTGTGGAGGGATGGAGAGTTAAGGCGGGTGTTGGAGTCACGTGATCATCTCCCCTCCCATTCACCTCATTTCATTCACTTAATTTCGCTCCAAGCTGAGCTCCGCAGTTGGCGCGGTCTTGCTGTTCTTGATTTGCTTTTCACATGTCCAAGTATACGTTCCATGCTCAAGAGTAAGCTCAGCGCACAACTTGGTCATATTACAACCGGAGGGGCGAACTGACAACATGGTATACAAAGAGATCCTTAACAAATAATTATTGGTATAATTTCCCTCAGTTTATTATTTAAAATTTTAAAGCAGTATTTCGCCGCTGCAAAGCGCGGGTATTTTGCTATTATATATATATATATATATATATATATATATATATATATATATATATATATATATATATATATATATTTATATATATATAGATATATATATATATATATGTGAATGTATGTATGTATATATGTATGTCTATATTTATATCTATATATATATATATATCTATATATATATATATATATATATATATCTATATATATATATATATATATATATATAGATATAGATATGTAAATTTGTATATATATATATATATATATATGTAGATATGTAAATTTGTATATATATATATATATATATATATATATATATGTATATGTGGATGTGTATATGTATATATATGTATATGTAGATATGTGTATATGTAGATATGTATATATGTTTATGTATATATATGGTTACATAACCTCTTTAACACACTACTTCTCCACTGCAAAGCGCGGGTATTTTGCTATATGTATATATATATGTGTCTGTATGTGTATATATATATATATTTATATATATATATATGTGTGTATGTATGTATGTGTGTATATGTATGTGTATATATATATATGTTAATATATGTATATATATATATATATATATATATGTAGATATGTGTATATGTAGATATGTATATAAGTATATATGTTTATGTATATATATGTTTACATAACCTCTTTAACACACTACTTCTCCGCTGCGAAGCGCGGGTATTTTGCTAGTATATATATATATATGTGGCTGTGTACAGTCGACCCTTGATATACGACCGGCTTGACATGCGAACAACTTGCTTTACGACCAAAATTTTTATTTTGATTTACGACCAACATCTTGCGTTACGACCTGAATGCGGTCACGTGTATCCGCTTGCGCGATTGTAAACAAACAGAAACATTCCTAATAGGAATTTCCTATTAATGCGGCACTCATTTAATAAAATGTCAGGTTTGTAAACTCTCTTGGGACCTCCCCCAACTAGAAGACATGCCAAAGTCCAAACTCCGTATGGAAGACTGTTTATCTGTTGCTGGGGCAACAGCCGGCTTAAAGCTGTGCTGAGTCTCTCAGCCAAAGCAAACAGAAAAGATATCGATGGGTGATATGCATGTGATATCCCTGCCCGGCAATGGACAAGCAAGCTTCCACAGTCGCGGCAATCGCGCTTCAGGACGCACTTCAGCACGCACTTCAGAATGTCGTTCCCATTGAGTGGGGAGTGGGGGGGGGGTCTCAGAAGAGTTCAGAAACAGTTCCTTGTATCATCGCAAGGAAATGCTGAGAAAAATTCTCGTCAGAATAACTTGTAGGCAGGAGGAGATTAAAATTAACGCAAAAGAAGCTATTGAAATGATTGCAAATGCCTGAGCGCAAGTTAAAGAAAGCCTTTAAAAAGCCTTCAGTTTCATTATCATCCTCCTCCCTTCCTGCAGCCCAAAGATGTCAAATTAAATGGTGAGTACAGTATGAAATTGTTGTTTCTGGTAGGCTAGGCACTTTTTATTACTTTTTGGTTAGTACATTAGAAAAATTATTGGTGTTTTGGTAAATTATGCACATTATACAACCCTTTTTTTTTATTATGAAAAGGTTAAGTAAGTGTTGCAGTGGGAGGTTCGGAACGCATTATGGGTATTTCCATTATTTCTTATGGGAAAAATAGTCTTGACTTACAACCAACTTGAGTTACAACCAGCCCTCGCGAACGAATTGAGTTCGTAAGTCAAGGGTCCACTGTATATGTATATATATATATATATATATATATATATATGTATATATGTAGATATGTATATATATGTGTATATCTATACATATTAATAAAAGGCAAAGCCCTCACTGACTCACTGACTGACTGACTGACTGACTGACTCACTCATCACTAATTCTCAAACTTCCCGTGTAGGTGGAAGGCTGAAGTTTGGCAGGCTCATTCCTTACAGCTTACTTACAAAAGTTAGGCAGGTTTCATTTCGAAATTCTATGCGTAATGGTCATAACTGGAACCTGTTTTTTGTCCATATACTCTAATGGAGGAGGCGGAGTCACGTATCGCGTCATCACGCCTCCTACGTAATCACGTGAACTAAAAACAAGGAAGAGATTTACAGCATGAGTCAAACGCGGGAACGAAGGTAAATGACGTTAATTTTTGAATGTCTTTTAATACTGTGTAAGCATAAATATTAACACATGTGCAATTAAACGTGTGCATTTACAGGGTGAATTCTCAGGCTTAAAAGCTCGCCTTTTATTAAAAAGGTAAATGCAAACTGTTTTCATTCTGAAGGGCACAAACCACGTTAGATTTCAGACATTAAACGCGCAAAAATGTCGGTACACCAGATAAATAAGCGCAACATATTATCAGTTGTATTGTATGCTTACAATATATATAGAAATGTGTTAATCGTTAACTAATATTATGGGATGATGTTTTTCAACTCGCGCCTTTGATTTAAACGATTGCATTTCTTGGTGGGTTTGAGTAGCTTATTGTCAATATCTTTACACCTCTTTTTAAGATTTAATTTAAAAAGTTTTTCTTTTCTTCTTAATTAAAATTTAAAAGCAATACTTCACTGCTGCGAAGCCCCTCTAGCGCTGCCGTCCGAGGTTCAATTACCGTAAGCGAGTGCAGTGAGTGTGTACGCCTGATAAGCCAAGAATAAGGGGAAAGACGTGTCGCGTACTCTTTGCATTATTTGACAGTAAACTATTTTCAACCATTCTATGATGTTTCTCACAACTGAAGGCACCGTGACTGATGTTACCTCACTTGCTGGCCAACCATAAGCGTTACCTGGTAGGTAACCAGCTACTCACTTCACTCCCTTACGGGAATCGAACCTCGGACGTCAGCGCTACAGGCGAAGCCCCTAAAATTGCGCCACGGCGTGTGGTTCGTTTATTTGACAACATGTAGATCAGGGGAATTACATTCACGGCATTCGTAGTCTGATTCACAATCTGATTGTATGGGTGGTTACCTACCAGGTAACGCTTATAGTTGGCCAGCAAGTCATCTCGAAGTGATCACTCGAGTGAACACAGCTTCACAAAAAAACAAATCCTTAACAAACTGTTATTAGTATATTTTCCCTCAGTTTAAAAAAGTTATCTTTTCTTCTTAATAAAAATTTAAAAGCGGTACTTCGCCGGTGCGAAGCGCGTAGATTTGACCGACTGACACATACAGACATATTCATGAGTGCAGGTACTTCGGAAAGAAAGCACCGTGTAAACCTAAAGTTTAAATTAAGTTCATAGACCTACAAAAGGTTGCCATTCATTTGAGGCAAGATTGCTTTTCTTCTGTACAACTATACGTTGCATTCTCAAGAGTGTGCTTGCACGGCTTCGGATATAGATATATATATATATATGTATGTATGTCTATATATAAATATGTACGCTTATAAGTACTGCCTTACTTCTCTTTAAGAAAGGAAGATTTAATGATACTTGATTTAAACGATTCCATGACTTCCTGGGTTTGCTTAGCTTATTGTCAATATCCATCCATCCATCCATTTTCCAACCCACTGAATCCGAACACAGGGTCACGGGGGTCTGCTGGAGCCAATCCCAGCCAACACAGGGCACAAGGCGGGAAACAAGCCCGGGCAGGGTGCCAACCCACCGCAGTATTGTCAATATCTTTACACCTTTTTTTAAGACTTATTGACTGAAACGGGCTTTCACGAAAAAAGTTAGGGCTTTGCTACAGGATACACCCTCTACAAGTTAAGCAAGTAAAAATGAAATATATATTTCTGTTTTATTTAAACCTTTTACGTTCGTATGCATAGCCCCATTTGGCTGTTTTATTTTATTTTTTTCTTTCTTCAGTAATATTTAATCTCCTTAAAGAAAAAGAACATATTCATTTTACTTTTTTTGTATCTCTTTAGTAATATTTTACTGTAAAAGGATAACCAGTATTTAAACCTTTTATGTTACTTTATAAAGTTATTTTACACAATGTTGAAAAATTAATAAAAAAGCTACATATTTTGGCAGCTGCTTTAATTTTCAATGAAATGAAAAAACCTCTCCAAGAGAAAACGTCAATGAAGAAGAAACAGT
The DNA here is from genome assembly GCF_900747795.2 of Erpetoichthys calabaricus. NCBI lineage: Eukaryota > Metazoa > Chordata > Cladistia > Polypteriformes > Polypteridae > Erpetoichthys > Erpetoichthys calabaricus. The sequence goes on from NC_041397.2 coordinate 318,269,965, forward strand.
TTGCAAATATATATATATGTGTGTATATCTAAAAAGGAGAAACACTCATTTATAAAAGTATGCTGCAGATGACTTAACTGAAAATAAATGAATTAATCCTATGTGTATAATAAATATTTATCTATTTTACTTATGCCTTTATTCCAGCAACGTACAACATCTGAGGTACAATTTGTTACATTACTTTTGTTTTTTGCAGCACAGGCAGGTGAAGTGACTTCCTCAGGGTCACACAGTGATGTCAGTACCAGGATTTGAACTGACAAGCTCCGGGTTTACTGAAATATTACTGAAGAAAGAAAAAAAACGAAAACGGGCAAATAGGGCTATGCATACTAATGTCCATCCATCCATTATCCAACCCGCTATATCCTAAATACAGGAGCCAATAAGTAGATATGTATATATACAGTATATATATATATGTGAATGTATGTATGTATATATGTATGTCTATATTTATATCTATATATATATATATGTAGATATGTAAATTTGTATATGTATATATATATATGTATATGTGGATGTGTATATGTATATATATATATATATATATATATATATATATATATATATATGTAGATATGTGTATATGTAGATATGTATATATATGTATATATATTTATGTATATATATGGTTACATAACCTCTTTAACACACTACTTCTCCGCTGCGAAGCGCGGGTGTTTTGCTATGTGTAGATATCTGTATATGTAGATATGTATATATATGTATATATGTATATGTATATATATATATATATATATATATATATATATATATATATATATATATATATATATATGTTTACATAACCTCTTTAACACACTACTACTGCGGGTATTTTGCTATATATATATATATATATATATATATATATACTAGCAAAATACCCGCGCTTCGCAGAGGAGAAGTAGTGTGTTAAAGAGGTTATGTAAACATATATATACATAAACATAGTGTATATACATAAATATATACATATACACATCCACATATATATACATATATCAACATATATATACACATACATATATATATATATATATATATATATATATATATATATATATATATATATATATACACACACACATGCAGACACATATACATATATATACATATACATATTTGTATATCTACATATATATACACATATATACATATATATACATATACATATTTGTATATCTACATATATATAAACATATATACATATATATACATATTTGTATATCTACATACATACACATATATCTATCTATCTATATATATATATATATATATACACACATATATATATATATATACACATACATATATATATATATATATAGCTGATTAGCCAGTGGATTCACTCACTGAGTGCAAGAGAAAAAAATAAAATGTATGTATAAAATAAGTTAAATTGCCAAATTTATTTTTCCACAAATAAAGAGCACTTACAATAACATAGAAATCAATATAAACAACATTAACATCATTATCATTTGAGAATATGAAGTAATATATAAGAAGCACATTGCATATAAATATAAATTATTAAACATTAAAATGTTCTTCTATAAAACAGTACCGTGGCTATTAGTTTGTCTGTCCAGGATTTTAAATGAGCTGTACATGACCCGGCAGTTAAAAACTTTATCGCTCCAGCAATTTTAACTCTGTTACAAAGTCATCTAATATGGTATTGCAAACGGCAGCGGGAGCGTTTCTATAAACTCAATTTAAACTTACTGTTTACACCGTGCTTTGAAGATGCATAGTATGCGACACGTGTTTCGCCGTAATTGTGGGCTCATCAGGAGTACACAGTCACTGCACTCCCTTACGGGAATCGATCCTCGGACGTAGAGGCGAAGCCCCTAACGTTGTGCCACGGCGTGAGGTTCGTTCATTTGACAGCATGTAGATCGGGTTAATTACATTGCAGGCATTCGTAGTGTGATTCACAATCTGATTGTATGGGTGGTTACCTACCAGGTAACGCTTGTGGTTGGTGAGCAAGTCGGCTAACTTCTGCCACGGTGCCCTCTTTCAGTTGCGAGAAGCAGATCATACAATGGTTGAAATAGTTTAATATATATAGCAAAATCACCGCGCTTCGCAGGGGGGAATATGGTATTGCAAACGGCAGCGTTTCTATAAACTTAAAGTTACGGTTTATACCGTGCCTTGTTTCATATTCTTTTCCTACCTTATCAATTGTGTAATGTGTTTTTTGAACAGGTTTGATTAATGCAAGTGATCACTCCTGCTGCGTTCAGTCACTTCACGTGAGCCACTCTCTTGTGTGATGTTGCGATGTCCACGGGTTTATTTAATGTTAGCTAAGACCCGGCAGTTAAAAGTTTCTCGCTACAGCAATTTTAACTCTGTTACAAAGTGATGCAAACTGTCGTTTATACCTCGTGTCTTCTCATTAAACTTGTATCTCGCGAATATGGCATTGCAAACGGCAGCGGGAGTGTTTCTATAAAGTTAAGGTTACGGTTTACACCGTGCTTTTTTTATACCTCGTGTCTTCTCATTAAACTTGTATCTCGCGAATATGGTATTGCAAACGGCAGCGGGAGCATTTCTATAAAGTTAATTTAGACTTACGGTTTACACCGTGCTTTTTTATACCTCGTGTCTTATGAAGATGCTTGTATGCGTCACTCACTCGCTTCTTATTGTTTCGCTGCCTTGTCAATTGTGTAATGAATGTTTTCTTCTGCGCTCTTTGGGGCTCCTCCTTCTTTTCTACGTACTGAGTTCACAGTCAGTTCACGTGATTACGTGGGAGGCGTGATGACGCGACACGCAACTCAGTCTCCTACGGCCATCTTGCTGCCTACCATTACAGTATATGGACAAAAAAGAGGTTCCAGTTATGACCATTACGCGTATAATTTTGAAATGAAAACTGCCTAACTTTTGTAAGTAAGCTGTAAGGAATGAGCCTGCCAAATTTCAGCCTTCCACCTACACGGGAAGTTGGAGAATTAGTGATGAGTCAGTCAGTCAGTCAGTCAGTGAGTGAGTCAGTCAGTCAGTCAGTGAGGGCTTTGCCTTTTATTATTATAGATATATATATGACAGCAACACTCATAACAATGACAACACAATTACATATATATATGTAGATATGTATATATATATATGTGTCAATCTATGTATGTATGTATGTCTAGATATATATATATATATATATATATATATATATATATATATATATATATATATATATATATATATGTAGATATGTATATATATGTAGATGTGTAAATATTTATGTATATATATGTGTGTGTGTGTATGTATGTATGTATGTATGTATGTATGTGTATATGTATATGTGTGTGTTTATGTATGTGTGTATATATATGTTGATATGTGTATATATATGTATATGTATGTGGATGTGTATATGTATATATATATGTAGATATGTGTATATGTAGCTATGTATATATATGTATATGTATATATATGTTTATGTGTGTGTGTGTGTGTATATTATATATATAAAAGACAGCAACACTCATAACAATGACAACACAATTACATTGACAATCATGTTACGTTATTTTTAAAATGTTTCCTTTTCTTTTTCATAACCTCTTTAACACACTACTTCTCCGCTGTGAAGCGCGGGTATTTTGCTACTCCAATTATTATAACTATCATGTTACTTATGTTTAAGTGCTAATGACTGACAACAGAGATGCAGTCTGTACAGTTAATCAGCAGCTCTAGTCAGGATATGCTAAACTGAAGTAGTGAGTCTTCAGCCGGGATTTAAAAGATGAGACCAAAGGGGCATCTCTTATAGTAGCAGGCAGACCATTCCACAGTTTAGGGGCCCTGTAACTAAAAGCTCGACCTCCCACTGTTATTTTATTAATCCTTGGAACAATAAGCAGACCGGCATCTTGAGATCTTAATGTGCGCTCAGGTTTGTAAATCATGATAAGCTCAGACAAGTAAGCCGAACCTTGGCCATTTAACACTTTATTTGTTAAAAGGAGGTTTTTGAAATCTGCCCTAAACTTAACCCCTTAACCGCCCTCTGCCGGATATATCCGGCATCGTTGTTTTATTGCTAACGCCATACTGCCTGAATTATCCGGCACATTTGCTTGTGGTTATGTGAATGCCTGGCGCGTAGTATAACTGACGGTTTGGCGTGGGTATTATTACTACGTTGTATTTCGACAACTCTGCGCTTATATTGGCCGATCACGTGATGTGATTCGAAAGTGAAAGTTGTGAATTTGGCGAAAAGTAAACTGACTTCAAGTGAGGTTTTGCAGGCGATTTTGGACAATAATTCTGATCATGATTGTAGCAGTTCTGAAGAAGATTTTAGCGACAATGATGATCAGCAACGTGCGCTGCATGATACTGTGAATGACGGTGCATCGGATGACGGCGATGAGTGGGTGTATCCCCAGCATCTCAACTGGACTGCTGCCCGAGGTGAACTACCTTTTCTGCATCCGTTTGAGGCAACATGTGGCTTTATTGTTGATGTAAACAATTACACTGCTGAGCAGTTTTATGAGCTGTTTGTGTCACCTGATTTGATCAGACATTTTGCTCATCAGACAAATCTGTATGCAGCACAGTTTATTGAGAAAAATCCCAATTTACCTCCACATTCCCGTGTTCGTGCTTGGGTAGACACTGATGAAAACGAAATGAAAAAATTCATTGGGATTTTGATGTTGATGGGAATAATCAGAAAACCAGATATTGAGATGTACTGGTCTACAGATCCTATGTATGCAACACCTATTTTTGCAGGTATCATGACACGTAACCGATTCTCTTTGCTGCTGAAATTCTTTCATTTGAATGACAACAGAAATGAGCCAGATAAGAAAGATCCAAACCGCAACCGCTTGTTCAAGCTACGTCCTTTGATTGACCATTTATTTGAAGCATTTCAGTTGCTCTACATGCCAGGACCGTCAGTTACAGTTGATGAAAGTTTATTGTTGTGGAAGCTGAGAAAAGGTACATTTTGTGTTTTATTATGTGTTTGCACATTTCTAGAACTTGCACAACATTTAGTGGTCAATGTAAAAAGTAAAAATGTAAAAAGTAAAAAAACGAAAATTGTTCAGATTTTGCCTGGCGTGGGGAATATTTAGGGAGTTGGCGGTTAAAGGGTTAACCATGAGCCAGTGTAAGGATTTAAGAACTGGAGTTATGTGTTTTTATTTTCTTGTTCTTGTAATAATTCTTGCAGCCGCATTTTGAATTAACTGGAGGCTGTATAAAGAACAGTTTGAACATCCAGTGAACACCGCATTGCAGTAGTCAATCTTACTAGAGATAAATGCATGAATTAATTTCTCAGAATCCTGTTTATTTAGAAAGTGCCTTAATTTCCTAACATTTTTAAGATGGAAGAAACATGTTTTGGACAACTTTGTAATATGCGCTTTAAATGACATGCTAGAGTCAAAGATCACTCCTAGATTGTGGGTTGATTTAGTAAAATTAATTGGGATTCCAACTGAGTTAAATGATGACAAAATATTGTTGTGATCAGCGTCATTCCCTCCCAAAATTAACATCTCTGTTTTATCTGTATTTAAAGACATGTAGTTCTCATTCATCCACTCCTTTAATTCACTAACACAACTAATTAAAGACAACATCGGAGAAACTTAATTTAAATGAAATGTATAACTTGGTGTCATCTGCATACGAGTGAAAATTAACATTATGTTTCCTAATGATAGATCCCAGTGGAAGCATGTAAAGTGAAAACAGTAAAGGTCCCAGTACTGAGCCCTGTGGGACACCATATTGAACTTCTGCATATAATGATGGAGTCCTGTTAGCACATTTCTGTACATATTGGAATCGATTTGATAAGTAACAACTAAACCAAGCGAGCACGGTGCCTGTAAGCCCAACATCATTTTCTAGCCTGTGCAGTAAAATAGAATGGTCGATGGTGTCAAATGCTGCACTTAAGTCCAACAACATAATTACAGTGGAGTTTCCTTCATCAGAGGATATGAGAATGTCATTTACAACCCGTGTTAGTGCCATTTCTGTACTACTAGAGGGCTCCGCCCCCTGCTCGCTTCGCTCGCCAACCCCTGGTGTTGGGAATGACAAAGAGCGTGATGTATGAATGAGATATAGAATAGTGTGACGGTGTAGATGATGCAAATAGAAAGCAAACAATAAAGTGTGTGGCACAGTGTAAAGGTTTATTGGAAAATTTCTTTGTACACGCCGTTTAAGTGTAAAAGGTAATTCCAGGTCAGAACTTGTAAGGTCAATGAAGATGGTCATTATCGTGATCAGAGTCAACTTTGTCAGAGCTTAGAAAGAGTTGTGTCTCTCCAGGAAGTAATGGAATGACTTGGGTATTTATGTTTTCCACATTAATATTTTTTGGACATAATATAGTGCGTTGTGTTAAAAGGGGCATTTGGTCTAATGAGATTGCTGTTCGAAATCTTTCTGTAACTAAGTCGTCGCAGATAAAGGCTTGAGGAATTGTAATAATATGTGGCTGAAGTCCATCTGTATTGGTGAGTGTATCATCTCTCAGTTGTAATAAGCAATTGTTATGATCTGGTTCTGGACATCGTATCTTTTTTACTAACTGTATCTTTTGAAAGCAATGCCAATTGTCTGCGTATTTTAAGGTGCACTGAACAATAGCTGAGTGCATGGCATCTGGAAGAATAGCTAATCACTGTTTAAAATCTCCTCCTAATAAAAGTACCTTTCCTCCAAATCGAATATCATTATTCATAAACGTTTGTAGAAGTTTATGAATGGTGTTGAGTAAGTGACTTCATGCCATTGTACATTCATCAATAAACAACATTTTTTGAAGACGGATGTCACTGCAGTGCCACCGTTAATGTTCATAGTGGATACCGATTTGTAGGATCTAATGTAGTTGATAAAGATTTCACTTTCAGGTACATCGTCAGTTAGAATCTTCTGTAGATATTCAGTATATGAATGTAAAGAAGGCAGTCTAATTTGACCCTTTTGACAACAACGTCTAAATGTATTACTTGTATTGCCAGTTGTTTCTTCAGGGAAATGAACTGAATGACAATGATTGCAAATGACATTCATTAATCCGAATGAATTTTCCCGGTGTATGTTTTGCTTGTGCCGTTTGAGAGGCGCGTTGTTGCATGTGTAGTATTTGGGACGTGTTGTTTTGGAGCTGTAATCGATTTGCCTGTGCTGTGTGAGACGCCCGTTGTAGCCTTCCTTGCCGTTAACGTATGTCTGAGACGGGAGGTGTTTCGTTTTGAATCCGTGCCTGTTGCGATGCAGCACTTTGATTGATAGTTTGCGTCATGTGGATCTAGGATGTAGATTTGTGCATATTTGCGTTGTTGATTTGTTTCAGGGTGCACTGTTCCAATGCGATGCAGTATTTGTGCACATATGGGAAAGCAGTATGGGCCATTGCCTTTTGGTGGCCTGATATTTACTAAAAGCAAATGAACTATTGTAGGATCTAACGCAGTTCATAAAGTTTTTACTTTTAGGTACATCGTTAGTTAGAAGCTTTAGTTGAGCTTTGCGTTTTTGGAGTCGAGACATTTTTTCTTTTAGAAATATGGATAAGTAATAAGGAGTATTGCACTCACTGTTAATATGGAGCCTTTTCTGCGGTTGAACGGTTAATAGTGCCTTATTGTAATGAGATCCACCTATGCTGCATAGCCGTCTATTTTGTTGTTTCTTTCGTGTTCGTGTGTTTGTTCCTGTTATCCTTTCCTTTTCATTTTGTACCCGTGACCGTGTATTCATGACTTGTTTCTTTCTCAGCATCCGAAATATGGATAAGTAATAAGGAGGGTCGCAGTCACTGTTAATATGTTTCCTTTTCTGCAGTTGAACGGTTAATAGTGCTTTATTGTAAGGAGATCCACCAATGCTGACACCTATGCTGTCTAGTGTGAAGGTGTTGATGTTCACTTTAGAATATGTGGCTTTGGGTGTCACTTCTTATGGATGTGTGTGTGTGTGTGTGGTGGGGGGTTGAGGATTGTTGTCGCGCGAGCGTCTTCTTTCTTTTTGTGTTCCTGTGTCTTGTTTAAATCCCCCTCTTTGTGTGTGTCCCGTCCCTCGCTTGTAGGGTCTGTGGGGTGGTTTTGTGTTCTTTTTTTGTGTTCCATGGGCTTGTTGAATCCCCCTCTTGGTGTGTGTCCCGTCCGGTGCCTGTAGGGGGGGGGGGGGGGGGGGGGGGGGGGGTGCCTTGCTGTTGTGCGCGAGCCTCTTTTTTTTTTTTTTTTTTTTTTTCGGGTCTAGTTTCGTGTGCAATGTGTTTCGTGCTTTTCCTACGTTTGACTTTGCGCCTCATTTCTCCTTTTTGTATGTGCTCACTCCTTTTTTCTGTGGTCTTGTCCGCCACTCGCAGCCCCTCATCCGCCTTTGTCGCCCTCTTTTCTCCGCCTTTCTCCGACTCTCGCGGACTCTTTTTGCGCCTGCGCCTCTCGCGGCCCCTCATCCGCCTCTCTCGCCCTCTTTTGTCCGCCTTTCTCGGCTCCTCAGCCGACTCTCGCGGACTCTTTTTGCGCCTGCACAGTACGTCTTTTTGCAGCTACGGCCCATGGCCGGATGTGCCTGCGTCCATCATCCGGTTTAGCATTCTCGGTTAGTAATATGGATGACCAGTGCGGAAACCAGACTGGATTTTCTCAAATAAATTGTAATGCGTAATGTGTGACTGAAGCTGATTGGCGACTACTTTTTCTAGTATTTGAGAGAGAAACGGTAAATTTGAAATAGGCCTATAATTATTTAGTATATGTGGGTCAAGGTCTGACTTTTTAAGTAATGGTTTAATGACTGACACTTTTAGTGCATCAGGTACTGTGCTATGCAATAATGAACTACTGATAATGCTTAGAATAGGCGCTGCAAGAACATCCATCCATTGTCCAACCCGCTGAATCCGAACACAGGGTCACGGGGGTCTGCTGGAGCCAATCCCAGCCAACATAGGGCACAAGGCAGGAACCAATCCCAACCCACTGCAGGACACACACAAACACACCCACACACCAAGTGCACACTAGGGTCAATTTAGAATCGCCAATCCACCTAACCTGCATGTCTTTAGACTGTGGGAAGAAACCGGAGCGCCCGGAGGAAACCCACGCAGACACGGGGAGAACATGCAAACTCCACGCAGGGAGGATCCGGGAAGCGAACCTGGGTCTCCTTACTGCCAGGCAGCAGCGCTACCACTGCGCCACCGTGCCGCCCGCAAGAACATCCATTGCACTTTTTACTAGTTTTGTTGGCACTGGATCAGGGAACAAGTAGTTGGTTTCATTTTAGAAATTAAAGTTAAGACTTCCTGCTCAGTTATAGGATTAAAATTACTAAAGTGCTGAATGCAATGTTTGACCGGGTCCGCTAAGCTAGTATGCGGTTTTTACTGTGATGCAGAGATCTGGGATCTTATATTTTTAATTTTTTCATTGAAGAAGTTCATAAAGTCTGTACTGCTAATATCTGTTGGTATTTTGCGCTGTTGATCTGAATTTCCATTTGTTAATTTAGCCACTGTTCTAAACAGTACCTGAGGATTTTTATTATTGTTATCTGTTAATGTAGAATAGTATTCTGAGTGAGCTTTAAAGAGAGCTTTTTTATATTTATTAACACTCTCTGTCCATGCAATTTGAAAGACATGTAGCTTTGTTGTTCTCCATCTGTGCTCCAGTTTTCGAGACTCTAATTTAAGAGCTCAAATGTTTTCATTAAACCAGGGAGAGTTTCTATGTGCTTTGATCACTTTTGTTTTAAGGGGAGCCACTGTGTCCAGAGCATCTCTCAAGGTCACATTATAATGTGATGTTAGCTGATCTAAATTGTTTTCAATGTTTACATTTGATGTTAACTGATCGAAATGGTTTTCCACAATTACACTCGACTTATTCAAAGTATCTATAAATTTTGAAGCAGAGTTATAATCTAGATGTCGCACTGTCTTTGTTTTAATCTGGGAGTGTGTTGGCAAGGGCAGAACCAAATCAAATGTAATTAAGTAGTGATCGGAAATAACTTCATTTAATGGAGTAATATTTAAATTTTGAATTTCAACTTTGTAACTTATAATTAAATCTAATGTGTAGTTATGATTATGAGTTGGACCTTTGACAATCTGACAAAATCCTACTGAATTTAACAAATAAGTAGAACATTTGCTAAAAGTGTCAGTTTCCATATCAATGTGTACATTAAAATCCCCCGTCAGTACTACGTGATCATAATTTATAGCCAAATCAGATAGAAGGTTGCTAAATTCAGTAATGAACAATGAATATGGCCCTGGTGGTCTGTAGACTAGCACTATAATTGTATATAACACAGCTGGTCTTACTAATGTCCTTTAGACCTTCCCTTTCACTCTTCTCCAACCATTCCACCCTGCCTGCACTCTGTTTTTCACCTCTCTGCCATAATCCCCGTTATTCTGTACTCTTTCTCCCTTGGCTACACTGTCCATCATTTCATCCAACTAACTCCAGAAATCTTCTTTCTTAAAATAAAGACAGAATATAATACATAAACATGAAAGATGCTATATAATAGAAAGGTAGAGAAATGCACTATAATAACAGATGACAAGAAAAACACTACAACAGAAAAATGACAAATATGACAGGCACTATAAAAGATATACAGCAGACCGATGTTGAAGACACTATATATCTGACAGACAGACAGACAGACAGACAGGCAGGCAGGCAGGCAGGCAGGCAGATAGATAGATAGATAGAGAGATAGACAGACAGACAGACAGACAGACAGACAGACAGACAGACAGACAGACAGACAGACAGACAGACAGACAGACAGATAGATAGATAGATAGAAATAAAGCAACTTGACACAAAACAAAGGTTTGGGGTAGCCACCCATGTACTTGACCTTGGCTGCAAAATAGCATAATATTCAGCACAATAATGTACAGAATGGTGTCCGAAATAGAACTGAACAACAGAGGAAGAGAGTGGTGTTTTATAGGGAGGTTTGCAGAAGTGATGTCATCCTTGGGGCCGGGACAGGAAGTGATGTGGTCCTCGGGGCCGAGACAGGAAGTGACGTCTTCATATGTAGGTGGAATTTCCCGTGTTTGCTCTGTGGGGGCAAAATAAGAGGGTTGATTGCACCCCATCACCCCCTGGCTGGGCATGGAATTCCCTTCTTTTGGTCCCTGTGGCTGGCTCCCATGCACATGTGTGTGACACAGCCACCCCTAGCCCAGACCCCTTGGGTCGGGCGTATCTGGCCGTGAGGTGATGACACTTAGAAAGGTCATCGGCATTGGCTTGCAGGGAACCCTGACAGTAAATGACCAGAAACTTGTAAGGCTGTAGATCCAAAAACTCCTGGCCCAAGAGGTAGTCTGTCAGCTGAGTAATCGCTTATTTAACCGCCAGTGCTTCTCGCTCCACTGCCGCATACCTGGTTTCTCGGTCCAATAGTTTCCGACTCAGGTCAATGACGGGGTTTTCAACTTATTCGACACTCTAGCTCAACACAGCACCCAAGCCTGTGTCTGAAGCTTCGCTCTAGAGGATGAAAGGCAAGGAAAAGTCAGAAGCCTTCAATATCAGAGCTGACGTAAGGGCTTGTTTTAACTTTGGAACACTGTGGCCTTAAAGTACCCTGGCACAACAGGAAGCCCAAATACTTGGCTTCACACATTCTTTGGGTTAAATCATAGACCAGCTTTTCCTAGTGCCTACAATACTGCTTATACCTGCTGTAGGTGTTCCTTCCAGGTGCTGGAATAAACGACAACATCATCCAGGTAGGCAGCAACAGTATGCGTTATGGGGATAGAGCACTTTCTCCACCAGACGTTGGAAAGTTGCGGGTGCCCCATGTAACCCAAATGGAAGGACACGATACTGCCAGTGTCCACTAGGGGTACTAAATGCAGTCTTTTCTTTCACTGAATCCGTTAAGGGAACCTGCCAGTACCCCTTAGTCATATCAAGAGTGGTCAGAAATTTAGATTGTCCTAGACGCTTGAGGAGGTTTTCCACTCGTGGCATCGGATATGCATTGAATTGGGAGACCTGGTTAAGCTTACGGAAGTCATTGCAGAACCTCCAACTCCCATCAGCCTTTCCGACCAATACGATGGGACTGGACCAGGGACTATGACTTTCCTCTATCACACCTAGTTCCAGCATCCGTTTGATATCCAGCTCCACTTCTGCACGTTTTGCCTTGGGAATCTGGTACGGGCATTCTCGGACGAGTACCCTGGGTTCCGTCTCTATGTCATGCGCAATCAGGGAGGTCCATCCTGAGCTTTCACTCACTACCTCAGGGATAGACAAGACAACTGATTCCAATTCTTGTCTTTGACTGATTGTCAAATTAGGGCCAAAGTTAAGGTCTACTTTATGAGCAAAGAAAGAGCGGGGCTGGCCGGAGGAGGGATCAGGATCCCTGTCCTTCCACAGTTTCAGCAGGATGACATGGTGTACCCGCTCGCATGGCCAACGATTTGGTTGTTTTACCAAATAATCGACAAGCCCTTTCCTCTCCTTAACTTCCTAAGGGTCCTGCCAATGTGCCAACAGTTTAGAGTGTGAGGTAGGAACCAGTACCATGACACAATCTCCCGGTTGGAATTCCCAAAAAGACATGCCATGGTCATAACAACGAGCCTGGGCTGCTTGTGGCTTTTCCAAGTGACCTTTTAATATAGGCCAGATTTTAGCGAACCTATCACGTAACTGCACAATATACTCCTATATGTTAGTTGAAGAGAGGGCCTCTTCCTCCCAACCTTCCTTTAGGATGTCCAAAATGCCCAGAGGTTGTCATCCGTATAGTAATTCAAAGGATGAGAACCCCGTATAGGCTTGAGGGACTTCCCGATAGGCAAAAAGGATGAGTGGGAGGAGCTGATCCAAGTTCCTCCCATCCTCAATGACCACCTTGCATAGCATCTGTTTCAGGGTCTGGTTAAACCTCTCTACTAAACTATCGGTTTGAGGATGATACACCAAGGTTTTCAAATGTTTGATTTGCAGTTACTTAGCAGTTTCCCTGAACGTTTCTGAGGTGAATGGCGTCCCTTGGTCAATTAGGACTTCTTTAGAGATGCCGTAATGCGGAAACACCCCTACCAATTCCCGTGCGATAGTTTTGGAGTTAGCTGAGCGCAATGGAACAGCTTCAAGATATCAGGTCACATAATCCACTAGGACCATTATAAATTTATGTCCGCGGGCCAAGGGCTCTAAGGGTCCCACCAGGTCGATCCCAAAATATTCGACAGGGACATCGATCGGGGTAGGGGAATGACAGGAGCACGGTCCCTTCTGGGAATCTGCCGTAGTTGGTATTCCGTACAGGATACGCAAAAAATGGTGGACCTCCTCATTGATTCCTGGCCACAAGAATCTACGCTTATTACGCTCGAGTGTCTTTTCGGGGCCCAGATGGGCTCCCAGGAGGTGGGTATGTGCCAACTCACAGACCTGACGCTGGTAAGTCTTGGGGATTAACAACAGGACCCGCTCCACCCCATCATGTTCAGCTATCCGATATAAAAGATCATTATTTAACACAAAGTGAGGATCTTGTGGCATAGGACACTCTGTGGATGGCTGTCTATCAGAACTACTGCATTTTTAGCAAATTTGAGAGAGTCATCATTCCACTGTTCCCTTTTAAATGAAGCTTGGGTCTGTCTGAATTGAAAATGCAGATCTGTGAGAGTATCAGAGGCGACCTCAAGTGGCGTAGTTCCCCTTGTGCCGCGGCGGCGTTTGGAGATAAGGTATCAGCGCACGACGGCCCGGGTGTCTCCACGTCATTGTTAGAAGCCGCTGTCTGTCTCTCTAGTGGGTGTAAACACGGCGTGGAGCCAGCCAAAGATGCAGTTTCTGCTTCCATTACTAGGCCCAATAAATGTTTAGGAGTGGTGAGGGTTATACCGCTTTTACTGTTTGTCCAGTCTTAGCCAAGTATAACCGGGAACAGAGGATTTTCTATTACCACAACTGCCAACTTTTTAAATGGTTCCCTCATGGCTGATATAGCAGGAGCCGGATTTATACTGGTGGACTTCCCCGTGTATACAGGTTAGACTTGTCTTCGGTTTAAGCCATTGTTGAGGTAAAACCAAGTGGCAAGCAACGATGGAATCATTACTGCCTGAATCGAAAAGGGCTGGTGATTTGAAACCGTTTACAATCACCTCTCCTGTATGCAAGAATTCCAGAGGATTAGTAAGAGCACACTCACCTCCTCACTATGTCTTACCACAGACCCCTTTGTCACCGCATAGAGACATCAGCTGTATATCAGGAGGTTCTGAGGTTTGCTCCATTGTGTGGATACAGAGCTCTGGTTTAGAGACACTAGTACGTCCAGGTTCACACAGGTTCTTTTCTGGTTCTCCCGGGTAGGTAACCGCTCATGATGCCTCCAATATTTCAATTAGGGAGGCCATGTTTTTAATTGCCTGTGCCCAGGCTGGCTGGGTGAGCTCGCTGGGAAGTGCTCAGAGCAGTAATGCACAGGCTACTTGTTCCACGATGTGCCTCTGGCTATTGTGACCTAACTAGCAGCCAACTTTAGTCCATAGTCGTATGGCCTGCACAACAGTCGGCAGGTGGGGTTTATATTCCCACTGAATCACCCTCCTTGCCTGCCAACCTGGGGCATCCCCACCTTTATACGAGGATTTTCCCCCTGTGGGATTCCGCTGAGCGTTCCCTCCGCCCATAATCAGTCCCCAATGATCTCCTTTCTGAACCTGGCTCTAAGTCTGTGGGCTCTTTGCCCACCTGCCCAGGGTTTCAGATTAAAGCCCTGGGTCGAAGCACCCCTTGGTTCCCCCTTACTCTCACCAACTAACTCCAACCCAGCAACGTACAGATGATACTTTCCCACTTGACTCCTTAATGGCTGGAGGTTTGGATGTTGTGTCGAGGCTTTCTTGTGGTTCTTTTCCTGTCTCTTTACAGAGGCCATACTGCCAACTACGTCACTATGAAATAAAGCGCCTTGACACAAAACAAAGATATGGGGCAGCCACCCATATACTTGACCTTGGCTGCAAAATTAGCAAAATATTCATCACAATAATGTGCAGAACGGAGTCCAAAACAGAACTCATCAACAGAGGAAGAGAGTGGGATTTTATAAGGAGGTTTGCAGAAGTGATGTAGTCCTAGGGGCTGGGACGAGAAGTGATGTGGTCTTCGGGGCTGGGACAGGAAGTGACGTCCTCAGAGCTGAGGCGGAAGTGACGTCTTCATATTCAGGTGGCATTTCCCGTGTCTGGTCTGCGGGGACAAAATAAGAGGGTTGAATGTGCCCCACCACCCCCTGGCTCGGCATGGAATTCCCTTGTTTTGGTCCCTGTGGCTGGCTCCCATGCGCACGTGTGTGACAATAGATAGAGCTGCAGGAAGTGTAATCTCACACATGCACATATCTTTCTAAAAATACCAGAAAAAAAAAATAGCCGAAAACTAATCACAACCTCAGGTAAGTTCAACTGGAGTAAAGTCAACATCCGACGAGGTAGAAGTAACCAACAGTGTGAAATTGAAGTTGATCGCCCAGCGGGTGGTGAAAGCTTAAAGCCGACAGTCTCGTAGTGACTCAGCTGAATGCAGAAAGAACCGAAAGCACCAAAGGTACCACAGAAAGGGAGAAAGATTAACTCAGTGTTAAACATAAGTACCATCTGTTCTCTGCCCATGGAGGGCACATTTATATGTTGTATTTCCTGCAGCATATACAGTTTAGGTTTTGGCCTCACTGATATCCTTCTTAACAGGTGCTATCATGTTCTCATACGCTCTACGATTCACTTTGCAGTCATTAGAAATATATGCCTTATAAAGCACTTTTTACCTTTGCAGCTTCTTTTTTAAGTCTTTATTAACCCACTGCAGATTTTTAAATTTCCTATTAATTCCAAATTTAGTATGTACTTCTCCTGCATTACATGTAAAACATTATTAAATCTGTTCCACTGCTCCTCGACTGTCTCCAAACTTAAACGTTTATCCCAGTCCATCCTACTTAGACTTTGTCGCATCTGCTCAAAATTAGCCCTACCGAAGTTCAAGTTAACAATTTCAGTCTTTGTATCTGCACTCTTACAAAATATTGGGAATTGTATTACATTATGGTCATGTGACCCAAATGGTTCAATCAGTTCTACACCCTCAGTTCTATCCTGATTATTACAAAATACTAAATCCAGACAGGCTTCACCCCGTATTGGTGCTTTAACATGCTGTGTTAAAAAACAGTCATTGATTACTTCTAAAAACTCCTGCTCTTGTGCTCCTCCATCTGCAAGGTTATCCCAGTTAATATTTGGATAATTAAAGTCCCCCATGACTTTAATATTTTCCTGTAAACTTGCCTTTTTAATATTACTAAAAAGATGTGTGTTGAAAATACTGTCTGCATTGGGTGGTCTATAACACACTCCTCATATAAGACCTCTTTCCCTAATATTTTCCAGGCAAAGCCACATGTCCTCAGTAAGATGGGGCTCATCATCCAACTGATGAGGACTTACTTTTGAATCCTGTTTGGCATAAACAGCAACCCCACCTTCTTTACTGTTCTGTTTATCCTTCTTAAAAAATGTGTATCCCTCTGTGTTACACTCATCCCCATCTTTGTAACTTAGCCAGGTTTCCATTATTGCTATAATATCAAAATTATGCTCTGCTACATATAACTCCAACTCACTTACCTTATTTTTGATACGTCTAACATTAAGGCAAGCTATTTTTAATGTGTTACTCCTTCATTTAAATGTTGGGTTAGAATTTACATTACTATGCATTTTTATTTCTACAACGTTGTTTGTTCCTCCATATACAGTTCTAAGCCTGGCCTGTTCTAAACTCCCTGCCTCCCAAAACGCTAGTTTAAACAATCCTCAACTAGCCTATTCATTTGCCTCCCCAATACATTGGTGCCCCTCCAGTCCAGATGTAAGCCGTCATGGTGGAACAGGTCCCAACTGTTCTCAAAAGGAGCCACAATGCCCCATAAATCTATACCATTCTACCTTGCATCAAGATTTGAGCCATACATTAAGTCTTCTAATCTTCTCAATCTTACCTGGACTGGCGCGTGGCACAGACAGAACTTCAGAGAAGACTATCTTGTCAGTTATGCTCCTCAGCCAGGCATCTAACTCTTTGAATTTAGATCACAGAACCGACAGACTAGCCTTATGCATGTCATTTGTTCCAACATGAACAATGACAACTGGATCCAACCCCGTTCTGGCCAAGAGCCTATCCACCCTTCCAGACTCTCTGTCTCTGGAGCACACCTGTGCTTCAGTCACCCTAATGATTGAGTCCCCAACTATCACTACCAAAGTCTTTTTGGGAACTGGTTTTGAGGTGGCACGATGGGTCTCCTCATTTCTGCCTACCATCTCAGAGTCATCAGAGACACCATCCAACTCTGCAAGGACGTGATAACGGTTTGACACTCCTAATTCTGGGGTTGATGCCCCCGGACAGTGTGCACCCTTTACTTTACGTCTTGTGACCGTAACCCACCTATCTCTACCTGTTTGGTCTGGAATCTCCTCCCACGCCACCTTGGGGGTGCACACTATCTCTCTGAAGGACACCTGGGCCAGGTCCTCCAATTCTCCAAAACACAGGACAGCCAATTCCTCCTTCAGTTCAGCAACCCTGAGCTCGAGGTGCTGGATCAGTAGTATAAAATGGCACCATTATCTTTATCAAAAAGATTTTGACAGGTGTATGTAACGCCCCAGTGGCATTTCTGGCACCTGCCTGATGCTGCCTGGTTAATGGAAGTTCCACCCTCTCGTCTATACCTGTTGTTGTGTGGTTTGACAGTTGTATGAAGGGAATTGTTCGGCTAATCTTGGCCGAGGTCCGAAAACGGTTGGTCAGCTTTGTAAGCCGAGGCTGACCCTGGGGGACCTGTAGAAGGCAAAAGGTAAGTCAGCAATGGGGATGGAGCAGGCAGTGACAGACCCAGAGAGAGGATATACAAGAAGGCTTTAGAGAGAATCTATTACACACTCAAGGAGTCTGGTACTTTTGGTGATATTAACAGCTTCTTGAGAAATGTATCAAGTCATCGGAAAAATGTCAAGCGAAAAAAATGCGTTGGAATGGATGAGTGGACAATACACTTACAATGTGCACAAACCAGCACGGCTGAGGTTCAAGAGAAACAGAACAATTGTTTCTACGGTCAATGACCAGTGGCAAGCAGATTTGGTAGAGATGTCTTATTCCTTCAGATTCAATGATGGATATAAATTTATCCTTACGAGTATCGATGTGCTCTCAAAATATGCTTGGGCTGTGCCATTAAAAGCCAAGATAGGGAAAGAAGTTTCTCAGGGATTTAGTTTGATCTTTAGACAGGGTCGAGTTCCTAAGAAACTACAGACAGATCAAGGCAAAGAATTTCATAACACATTGGTACAAAAACTACTAAAACAGAATGATATTGTACATTTTGTCATGGACGGTGATGTAAAGGCCAGCATAGTAGAACGGTTCAATAGCACCTTAAAGTCCAAAATGTGGAAATATTTTACATATGCCAATACTTTTCGGTATATAGATGTCCTGTCAGACTTTCTGCAGAGTTATAGCCACAGTTTTCACACCACAATTAAAACAAGACCTGTAGACGTGACTCCAGAAAATGCTCTGAGTGTTTGGAAAACAATCCATGGCAGGGCGGTGCAAAGAAAATCTACTCCATGCACTTTGATGACAGGTGATCATGTCAGAGTTTCAAAATTAAAAGGTGTATTCGAAAAAGGCTATGAGCAGTCGTTTACAGATGAAATATTTATTATCGTGGACTGTTTTAAATGACTCAAACCTGTACATAAACTAAAAGATTTTGCCAGTGATGAAATTCAAGGGACATTTTATACAGAAGTGTTACAAAAATAAACCCCGATGCTAACAACGTGTACCGTGTCCAGAAAATTCTAGCCACTCACAGGCATGGTAGAAACAAGCATGTATTGGTAAAATGGCTTGGTTGGGACAAGAAATGTAACAGTTGGGTCAAAGCTTCAGAAGTGAAAGACATAAGGAGTTGAGAAAGCAAGAAAAAATGTCAAAAGTCAGAAATGGATTTTATGTAACACTGCCGAGTAATTCATCAGCCAGGACTTTTTCCAGCAACACGATAGCATCAATCACCGTTCAGCTAGTCAAGACAATAGAAATGTCCAGAGACTGGGAAGTGGCATTGGTGGAACGGACTTACACAAAAATGTTCAATTCCATCACCCAGAAAGCACAATTTACACTAATGAATGAGGAAACAAGACAGCATGAGTGACAGACCCCGAGAGAGGATGTACAAGAAGGTTTATGGAGAGAATCTATTACACACCCAAGGAACCTGGCAGTGCAACCGAAACATGCCATGGGCATCCCATTACCTCACCCACCTTCCAAACCATACCCTTTATAAAACAAATCATAAAGCAGAAGATACCAAGGTGTCTTAAAAACAAGAACTTTATTGACTGATTCAGGGACACACACAGTTTGCATCCTCTACCTCATAATCCTACCCAACCCATCTGTTATAAAATGATTCATAAAGGAGAGAAAAAAAAAGATACTAAGGTGCCTTAAAACAACAAGTTTATTGAAGCAACATTCCAAAAATAGCAATAAAGACATAGTCTTCACTTTCAGAGTCACATTCTTTTTTTTTAAAGTATGAATAAAGCAGGAGAGAAGATCAGGAAAATATTGACACAAGTTTATTTGTATACAGATCAGTAACCCATATGAAAAGAAACAAAACGCAAGAATTGTATACAAGTATGAGAACACAAACAAATTGCAAACCAGGTCCAGCCCCATCAGTGAACCTGTAAAACCCCTAAATAAAGTGTTGAAGCCAGCACGTTTAATATATTTGTATTTCACTAAATTATGCAAGCCTATTTTCTCTGTTTGGAACAGAGCCGACCACAAAAAGCTGGTCTTCACAGGCTAAATCAGCTGTGCGTAAGCATCAACGGGTATCTCTCCCTGCTCAAACTTCGCTATAACATCATCCACATCATTCTTCATGCATTTAAAACAAAGGAGATTATACATTTTTAGCATAGCATGCACGCAGGACACAAGTCTATCCTTTCTAGCCCTTTGGAGCATAAATAAGCTACCGTATTTTTCGCACCATAAGACACACTTTTTTTCCCCAAAAGAAGGTTGGAAATGTCTGTGCGTCTTATGGAGCGAATATTGCGTCACAGACCATGATGAGTATTACCTGACAAAAGTCGACATCCAGGGGTAGAGGGCGACAAAACTCATTGTTACATTACAGGCATTCCCTCTGTGCTTGGAGGAATGTTAGACTCATTGACTCGGCATCTAATCCTTGCATGTGCGTGAGTTGCGAAATGTAAACAAATATAAACAAAGGCAAGATACCATCTACATCTCATGAGGGAGCAGAGTGCAGAAAACAAAATACTCAGCAGACGATGTTTTGCGCATTATCACTTAGTCGGACTCTGGACTCGACAGATTACCAGCCACTGGACTACTTCAGACTGTTCTTTCCTGAAGCTGCCTTTCAGCTACTGTCAGACGAGACAAACAGGTATGCAGAGCAATTTTTTGAATCGAGGGCTGTGCTTGCACCGCATTCTCATTTTTCAAACTGGAAACCCACAACAAAACACGAGATGAAGGGCTTTGTGGCATTACACATATAGATGGGACTAGACTGGCGATATAACTTCAGGGAGCATTGGTCCAAACGTGCTTTGTCCCCTGGTGGCTTTGGACAGGTTATGTCGCGTGATGATAGGTACGTGATGCTGCAAAGTGATTGTGAGCAACTGAGCTTAATAAATTCTGACACTAGCGATGAGGAGTTCTTGGGGTTTCCATAAAACTAGAAGAGTGCTTCAACCTTAAAGTCTTTCCTTATTTGTTAATGACAGTGATGATGTTTCTTAATACCGCTGTTGAATTTATATGGTTGAAATATTATTCTGCTATATTTTATTAAACATATTAGTGCACCATTTGGTTCAGAATATTTTTTTTCTTGTTTTCCTCCTCTAAACCTAGGTGCGTCTAATGGTCAGGTGCGTCTTATGGTGCAAAAAATACGGTATGTCTATCAGCCCAAGAACGTTTTTAGACAAGCATACATTCAAATTACCTGTTTAGATTTCTCTGGTTCAGGTTCACGTTCTACCGACTGATTATCTTCTATATTGATGACACCAGACTCTTCTTTGGAGGTATGTTTTGCTTCTTTCTAGTAAAACAAAAGGAGATAGTGGTGTGTCTCTGTGATGGAGATGCAAGAACGCTCCACTGACCAAGTGACACACTGATGGGGTAAGCAGGGCCAGTAAGAACCTTGCAAAAATGGTGGACTCAGCCAACCTACTTCAACTTGGTCAAAAAAAAAAAAATTGTAAACTGTAAAACAAGTATTGGTGTCTCCTTTCTGACTTTGAGAGCAGTGGACTCAACCGATCTGCTCAGTCTCCGTCATAAGGAGAGAGCTTGATTTTACACAAATACATTTTTTTCCCCCCATTTATTTATGAGTTTTCCAATTAACAGCAACAACATACATACACATCTCTTCAAGTACATAAAAAAGCCAAAGGTATCAATAAACATATTAGTGTTGACTATCAGATGCAAACAATAAACCTATAATACCTAAACCTAAACCCCATATCCCATCCATAGGCCCACAAAAAGGATAAATAGATAAAATAGATAATGATTAATTAAATAATTAGACAACAAGAAAGTAATTAAAAAAAAACCCTAATACACAGGATGTTACAAAAAATAGGTAAATAAATTACTAACAATTGAAAAAAAATAATAATAACAAAATAAAATAAGAAATAAATAAATAAAGTTTAATCAGGTGCAATTGTCTCCAAGGATCTAAAATAAGAAACAAAAGGTTGCCAGACCGTCAAAAACCCATCAGCTCTCCCTCTCAGACTAAACTTGATTTTTTCAAGTTTTAAAAAGAACATAAGATCCTTCAACCAGCGGGCCATGGTCGGGGGATACAGAGCCTTCCAGGACAATAATATTCTACGCCGTGCTAACAGTGAAGTGAAAGCAATTGCATCCAAATGTGTACTATTAAAAGCCATATCAGGATCTCCAGGAACCCCAAATATCGCAATCAAAGGACAACGTTCCAGTCGGATTCCAAAAACATGAGAAATAATGTCAAAATACGAGGTCCAGTATAACTGGATTTTAGGGCAAAAAAAAAACATGTGGCTTAAATTGCAGGGAGAAGAGTTACATCGGTCACATAGGTCAGGAACATTGGGATAAGTTTTAGATAGTTTAGACTTTGACCAATGTAGCCTATGTACTACTTTAAACTGAATAAGAGAAACAGCCTTGCACAAGATGAAGAAATACGAATCCCCTTAACTACACTATCCCAGTAGCCTTCTGTGAAGTCCAGACCCAGCTCCTGTTCCCAATTTGAAATAGTTTTATTGTCAGAGTAACTGTCTATTAAAAGAACAGTATTATATATTTGCGAGGTAAGAGCTTTCTTATGTGGAGAAAATTCGAATAAGTCTTCCCAAAACTGTTTAGGTGGGCGAATGGGAAACTCCGGAAAAATAGTGGAAGCACAGTGTCTAACTTGAAAATAACGAAATAAATGAAATGAGGGCAGACCATATAGGGACAACATATCCGTAAAGTTAAGAAAGATAGTATCCTTATAAAGATCGGAAAAGCATTTAATGCCCTTTTTATCCCATAAATTAAACGTAGAGTCTAAAAGGGAAGGGGGGAAAAGGTGATTATTGCATAGTGGGGCCAGAGCAGAGGCAGAAACAGATTTGAAGTGGTGTCGAAATTGATGCCATATCTTGAGAGAGTTAAGTACAACAGGGTTATCTGTATATTGAGTAAGGGATACAGGGAGGGATAAAAATAATAAAGCAGCCAGGGAGGTCGAGAAACATGATTGAGCTTCTAGCTGACACCAAAATGCCTGAAGATCTTTTAGCCAATAAATGTATTTTTGGATGTTAGCTGCCCAATAATAAAACATAAAATTAGGTAAAGACAGACCTCCACTAAGTTGGCACTTTTGTAATAATGACTTGCAAATTTTGGGAGACTTACCTCTTCATATAAATGAGGATATCATTTGATCAATAGAATTAAAAAAAGATTTGGGTAAGAACAAAGGAATGCACTGGAAAAGGTATAACAATTTGGGTAAAACATTCATTTTAACTATATTAATCCTGTCTAATAGAGATACCGGCAAATTAGCCTATCTTTGAAAAGCTGATCTTACATAAGACAGTAGAGGAATGAAATTAGCAGCCCGTAGAGCCTTAGGTGAGCTAGTCACATTCACTCCTAAATACTTGAAACCAGAATAACTCAGGTGGAAGGGAAGGTCAGCCTGTCTAAGCCACTGCGCAGCTTTGTTTATAGGCAAGCATTCACTCTTTTGAATGTTAAGTCTAAATCCAGAGAACATACCAAAAATCTTTTAGTATTGCCATAATATGTGCTAAGGAATTAGTAGGGTTTGTGAGATACAGGAGTAAATCATCTGCATATAAGGCCACCCTGTGTTCTAGAGTTCCACGAGTCACGCCTTGGAACAAAGAGGAAGTCCTGAGAGCTATCGAAAGTGGCTCTATAGCTAAAGCAAAAAGTAAGGGGGAGAGAGGACAGCCTCGACGTGTGCCACACAATAGAGGAAAAAAGTCAGATTTTATGTTATTGGTACAAACAGAAGCTAGGGGGGAAGTATACAAGAGACGAATCCAAGAAATAAATCTATCGCCAAAGCCATATTTCTTCAGGACTGCAAAGAGGTACTCCCACTCCACTCTATCAAATGCCTTTTCAGCATCCAATGAAATGACCACTTCGGGGAGGATACTATGATGTTTGGAGTACAGAATATTAAAGAGGGTGTCAATATTAAAAAAGGAGTGTCTTCCTTTGATAAAACCTGTCTGTTCATCTGAAATAATAGATGGGAGGACTCCCTCTATGCGAGAGGCTAGCGGCTTGGCCAGAATTTTCACATCCATATTAAGAAGACTTATGGGTCTGTAAGAAGTACAAAAAGTCAGATCCTTCCCTTCCTTGAGTAATAGTGAGATAGAGGCCTGTCTCAGCGTCATGGGGAGAGAACCTTGCTCTAATGACTCCTCAAAGACAGACAAAAGTAATGGAGCTAATTTGGGATAAAATTTATTATAAAAATCTGAAGAAAATCCGTCAGGACCAGGGGATTTAACCGATTGTAAGGATTTAATCGAAAATATGACCTCATCCAGATTAAGGGGGACATCAGTTTCAACTGCTTTAATGGCCTCAACTGTAGGGATAACTAAATTGTCAAGAAACTGCTGCATATTTCCCGAGTTGGGAGGAAACTCTGAGGTGTAAAGACTGGTATAAAATGCCTTAAAGACAGAGTTAATTTCAATTGGGTCAGACGTCAAAGTACCTGATGTATTTTTTATTTGCATAATGTGATGGGCGGCGGTATGATGCCTTACTTGATGAGCTAACAAACGAGAAGCTTTCTCCCGGTATTCATAATAGTTACCATGAGACTGTAATAACAGCTGCTCTGCCTCACTCGTTGACATCAAGTCAAACTCAAGTTGCAAGTTAAGACGCTGCATATATACTTCTAGAGAAGGCTTCAGGGCATACTGGCGATCAAGTTTAATAATTTCTGTAGATAGGTCTTTTAGTATGGATTTCTTAGATCTAGACAGATGAGACACGTATGAGATAATCTGGCCTCTTAAATAAGCCTTGAGAGTCTCCCATAATAAGGAATTTGAGATGGTATCTGACTTATTCGTAATTAAAAAGTCATCAATGGAAACAGAAATATATTCACAAAAGGCTGGGTCTGAGAGAAGCAAGGAATTGAGCTTCCAAGTGGGTCGAACTGTATGGTAGGTGGACAAAGCTACGTCTATAGCCAAAGGCGCATGATCCGAGATAACAATTGGAAGATACTCAGAATTATGGATTTTTGAAATTAAAGAGTCATTAATAAAAAAATAGTCTATACAAGAATATGTGTGATGAACATGAGAAAAAAAGGAATATTCTCTGGCTTGTGGATTATGAAATCTCCATGGAACAATGTATCCATTTTGAGTCATAAAGTCTGAAAATGACTTTGACATGGCAGAAGGGGGTTTTATGCTGGAGGCAGATCTATCTAATACTGGATCAATAACACAGTTTAAGTCCCCCCAAAGATCAGAAGGTGTGTATTCAAATTGGGGATCATCCTCAAAAGGTTATTAACAAATTGGGCGTTGTCAAAGTTTGGGGCATAAACATTCACCACGACAATAGGATTGTGCAGGATAGTCCCTACAATAATTAAAAATCTCCCATTATTTGTCTGTTATCATCTTGGAAAGTGAGAACTGTATTTTATTACTAATTAAGATTGCAACACCTCTTGCTCTAGAATCAAAGACGTAACCTATCCATGGCGCTTTAAGTCTTTTCTGATCCTTAATACGTAAATGAGTCTCCTGAAGAAAAATAACATCTGCTTAAAGATGCTTTAAATGAGTGAGAACTCTAGATCTCTTGACTGGACCATTCATGCCCTTCACATTCCAGGACAGAAACCTAATCGGGCTCCCCATAATGTTACTGTCAATCATATTGTTTTTTTCCAAGCGACATAACTGTACAGTTATAGTACCCAATTGACAGGAAAGGGTGGAGCAAACCTTGCAACACATTAAGCCCCGACATTGTGAAGGACACGACACACAACAATCTAAATAAAACCAAGTAAATGAAAAGAAACAAAAGAAAACAAGCAAAAAACACATAAACACGGGCCTGAACCCCCCCACCCCTCACCCTCTTAGTCCCCTTCCCCAAATGAAGAAGACAGCAGCATAATCCAAACATCTAGAACCTCCTATCTCGGACTCTCACCACACTATCCACATAAAATTAAAAAAAAAAGAAAAGAAAAAAGTAACCTCACCCGGTAAGAAGAACATACCAGTCTAGAGAGTAAAACAAACACCTCAAAACCAGCAAAATGTCCTCAATGATTAATTAAAACCATTAATTCAGTATCATATAGAAATAAGCCCTGTAACCGTGCAAATAAAGGATCATTAAAGCGAAAAATAGTTACTAATTTCTGCACAAATCTTGCACAAATTTGTCAGCATCTGACGCAGATTGCAGCCATTTTTTTCTCTCTGGTCGGCAGAACAATGCGCAGTTTAGCTGGATAAAGGAGTGCAGGCCGATATCCCCTCTTGTAGAGCTCTGACATGGCCTCCTTGAACCCCGCATGCTGCCTTACCACTTCAGGGGTGTAGTCCTCGAGTGTAGACGGGTGTTTTAAGTGTGTATATTATAATGATAAAAATATTAATGTATGTTATTCTATCATAGTCCCATAAACTAAACAGTAAAAATGGAATGCTTTTGTTGTCATTCTTAATAAACACAATTTAATTTATGATATGCCTCGAAGTTGGTAGGACACGCTAGGGTAAACGGTTTTGTAAATAAATAAATAAAAATCCTGTAACACATTAATATTTAAACATATAAAAGTCATGATGGTGTGTACACGTTTAATCAGTCTTTTTATTCCTGGCATGATTAACTTGTCCCTTAAAAAGAAGAAAAAAAGCATTATTTTGATGCATAGCAACCATTTATAAACTAGGATATGTTAAGAAAAAAGAAGCAGTGCATCTGATCAGTGTATTGGCCAGTGGCTCATGCATACGGTTAACGACTTCTAAGCCAGGAAAGTAGAATTCGCATCCAAAGTAAGACATGTACTTTTAAAATGGGTGTATTAATATGATTATGCATTAGTGTATGAGGTTCTATTATAGCCCCATAAACTAAATGGTAAAAATGGAATACTGAACATCTGTTGCTGCTCTTTGAGATAAGGTGAGTGTAGGGGGATCTTGATGGAAAATTCTAGAGGTACCCTGTTACATAAAATAAATGATGCAATCTAATTGTAACATCTGTTTTACTGTTATGTTTCACCATGTGTCAATAAACGATAACGGTTGATTATATTGTCCAGTCGCCCAGGATTAAACGAAATTTGCAACTCAGGCGATTGCTTATAAAGGCAAAACCACAACAGAGAAAGTCCATTTTGTGTGCATTTTCTGACTATTTAATTCTGGCGATTTGTGAAATTGCGCTTAATGCTATTAAAGGAAACTTACCTTTAAATGCCTGGAAGACTGGGATCCTTAAAAAGAAACGCAATATCATAAAAAATCTGAACAATGAAAAAGTTGCTATTAAACGAAAAAAACTGTCTGGTCTGGTGGATTTATCGGTCAACCACTCGATATAGTGATCCCGTTATTCACTGGGCTAATAGTGAATTAGTACAATGGAGCTCACTGAGAAAATGTACCTTGTACCAGAAAAACAACTGGAGCAGATCAAAACATCCGCCGGTGAAGAAACAGATATGACATAAATCCACCCATCCATTATCTAACCCGCTATATCCCATCCACAGGGTCACAGGGTTTTGCTGGAGCCAATCCCAGCCAACACAGGGCCACAAAGCAGGAAACAAACCCTGGGCAGGGCGCCAACCCACCATAGAGTGCACACACATACATACACACACTAGGGACAATTTAGAATCGCCAATACACCTAACCTGCATGTCTTTGGACTGTAGGAGGAAACCGGAGCGCCCGGAGGAAACCCATGCAGACAACATGCAAACTCCATGTAGGGAGGACCCGGGAAGTGAACCTGGGTCTCCTAACTGCAAGGCAGCAGCGTTACCCATTGCGCCACCGTATATGATATAAACCTCTATGCAAAAGCTTGATCATGAAATGAGGAGTATTTTACAAAATAGTGCCCTATTACCGAATGAAAAAGACAAACTGCACTTTCATGCCTTGCAGCGATATCTGAGTCTCTTGAGACAACACGAATCACAGAAGTCTACATTGACTCTCATTCTCCTAGAAACTGAAACACCGTTAGAGATCTCATCATTTCACCCAACCACTAAAAGGGAAGATACTGTTATTAGAGATATGTTGGAAAGCGTATCTCAGAGACACAGGAAAAATACAGACATGCTAATTCGAAAAATGACACAAAACCCGTCCACATCATCCTGGAATGAAAGAGGAGAATTTGTATATAAAGGTACCCCTGTTACTAGAACAAATATGGTTGATCTGATCGAGTTCGCCACGCAAATATGGACTTTAAACATGGCTGGAAAAACGAAAGGATGGGATTTATTCTTTAATGCTATAGCCGAAATTAATGTGCCCGGGTCCCTTTCTCCGAACATGAGTGTACGGCTTAAATTTCAAGAGATTAGAAATGGTGCCAATGAGATTCAGACCCCAGTCAAACAGACTCATCAGCCTGAATCAGGTGATTTTCCAATGACGCTAGACCGGGGTTTATCACCAGAAACATCTGGTTCCCTAGCAAAAACGTCTAGCTTGACCAGACAAATAAGACAACAAGATAGTTTAGTAAATCATCATGGCTCAGTGTATGAATAAAAGTGTTCTGAAAATAAATGTAGAAAACACTGTGTTTTAATATGGCGGGTTTATTAGTGTGTATTATTACTATTAATATTATTTTCATTTAGATCATTTCATTTGTTTGATTGTATCATGACTATATTAACTCTGTGAAAATAGTTTCACAACGTGTGTTATTTTCATGTGAACATTTTATATATATATATATATATATATATATATATATATATATATATATATATATATATATATATATATATATTATATATAAATCTATTTATATAAAGGATAGTTGGGATCCGTGTGGCTGTGTTTGTGGAGGGATGGAGAGTTAAGGCGGTTGTTGGAGTCACGTGATCATCTCCCCACCCATTCACCTCATTTCATTCACTTCATTTCGCTCCGAGCTGAGCTCCGCAGCTGACGTGGTCTTGCCGTCCTTTCTCCTTTACTGATTTACTCTTTAGTAGATGCGGTGCTTACTGAAAAGTATTTTTTCCTTTAGTGTTTCTACTTAGTGTTTCTTAGTGTTTAGTAGACGCGGTGTGCCGGTGTTCCCGGCGGTGTTGCAGTTTAGTGTTACTTTCTACTTCGTTTTTGTACTTTAGTGATTAATAATAAATAATAATAATTCATTACATTTATATAGCGTTCTTCTCAGTACTCAAAGTGCTAAAATAGTGAGTGATACTTAGCTGGTAGCAGTGTAGTAGCAGCGCAGCACAACGCAGCCGGTAGGACAGGCGGGTGTGGTAGCGTAGGTGAGCGGCGATAGCAAGCAGCAGAAAGCACAGCAGGAGGAGGTAGCAGGATTTGGATGTTCCAATACACAGCTATAAACAGTAACGCTTGGTAATTCCAGGCGTGATTGTCCCGGAGCCATAAGCCATAAGCCAGGTTAGTATGAACATCAGATCAGTTCCCGGTCGTAGGGTGCTGTAAGATTAAACGGGAGCAGATCAGCATAGCGAATTTAATCACGGAGACAGATCATCCCGAGGTGCTAGATCGCCAGGTACAAAGAAATGTTTGTAGGTCTCGTCCCGTGATCCACAGACTCAGCTGTTCCCAGTAAAGTGGAGTCCATAAAATCTGTAAATATTAAGCCAAATCCATGCAATTCGAGTCAGCTGCATCCACGAACTATACGTACAATAAACGAAATAAAACAAGCGTAAGAAAGTGCAGAATTAAGGAGAATTTTGCGAAAAGTGTTGTTAACAGGGTGGAGCGGCAACAACAAGCGTGCACCAGCGTCCCCTCACCTGCTACAATAAAGCAGTTATAATAAAGAAGTTTAGTAGACTTTTACTTTATCTCATTTAGTGTTCTTCTCAGCGGCATTGCCGTTTTTTAGTGTTAGTGTCTACTTAGTGTTTGTGTTTAGTGTTATGGAAGGAGTGATCTTACCACTGTCAGATTTTGCAATGAATGAGTTGGTAAATAATGATTATTTATCAACAGATCACAAGAGCAAATTCAACGAAATTTTAGCTGCGCATACAATTTTCCAACCTCAAGAGGTTTTGCTAATGTGGACTCCTGACATACCTATAATGCCCATTCCACAAAATGCAAAACATATTCAAATATTACCTTCTGCAGCTACTGAACGAGTGACTCACTGGGTGTGGACCTATTATGATGGTGCTGTAATTCATGTCTATGACAGTTTAAACGCTGATAAAAAATTCAACCTCACCAAAGAGCAGCTTTGTTTCCTTCATGCTTTGTTTCCTTACAAACCTCCCATAGTTTATGAAGACGCACAGCAACAATTAAATCATACAGATTCTGGTCTATTCTCAATTTCTTTTGCTGTGTGTATTTCTTTAGGTACTAGGGGGCTCCGCCCCCTGCTCGCTTCGCTCGCCAACCGCTGGTGTTGGGAAATGACAAAGAGCGTGATGTATGAATGAGATATAGCATAGTGTGAAGGTGTAGATGTTGCATATAGAAAGCAAACAATAAAGTGTGTGGCACAGTGTAAAGGTTTATTGGAAAATTTCTTTGTACACAACATTAGTAGTAAAGATGGTGTCTTGTCCTTGAATGAGTTTTCCTTGGCATGGAGCACTTATAACCTTAACTTTAACGTCAGATGAACGTCGAACTCGTGAGAAGGCCACATAAAGTTGTCCATGTCCAAAAACGGGTTCAGAGAGGTAGATGCCAACCTTGTCCATGGTTTGTCCTTGTGATTTGTTGATGGTCATGGCAAATGCAGGTTTAATGGGGAACTGTCGCCGTTTAAGTGTAAAAGGTAATTTCAGGTCAGAACTTGTAAGGTCAATTCTAGGAATCGGAACAGTATTGTTAGCATGTGATCCTGTAAGAACTTTCGCTTGAATAACATTGTGTGTCATGGTGTTGATGACCAAACGTGTGCCATTGCATAAACCCTGTTTAGTGTTAAGGTTTCTTAATAGCATGATTATTGTTCCGTTTTTAAGGCTAAGATTGTGTCATGGTAATCCGGCTGGGTTAATAGTGTTTAAATATTCTAAGGGGAAATGAAGATGATCATTGTCGTCATCAGAGTCAACTTTGTCAGAGTTTAGAAAGAGTTGTGTCTCTCCAGAAAGTAATGCAATGACTTGGTTATTTATGTGATCCACATTAATATTTTTTGGACATAATATAGTGCGTTGTGTTAAAAGGGGTATTTGGTCTAATGAGATTGTTGTTCCAAATATCTCTGTAACTAAGTCGTCGCAGATAAAGGCTTGAGGAATTGTAATAATATCTGGGTGAAGTCCATCTGTATTGGTGAGTGTACCATCTCCCAGTTGTAATAAACAATTGTTATGATCTGGATCTGGACATCGCATGTTTTGTACTAACTGTATCTTTTGAAAGCGATGCCAATTGTCTGCGTATTTTAAGGTGGACTGAACAATAGCTGAGCGCATGGCATGTGGAACAATAGCTAAACACTGTCTAAAATCTCATCCTAATAAAAGTACCTTTCCTCCAGAGGGAATATTATTATTCATCAATGTTTGCAGAAGTTTATCAATGGTGTTGAGTAAGTGACTGGATGCCATTGTACATTTATCAATAATTAACAGTTTTGCAAGACGGATGTCACGTGCAGTGCCACTGTTCATGTTCATAGTGGATACCGATTTGTAGGATGTAATGCAGTTCATAAAGTTTTTACTTTCAGGTACATCGTTAGTTAGAAGCTTCTGTAGATATGTAGGATATGAATGTAAAGGAGGCAGTCTAATTTGACCCTTTTGACAACAACGTGTAAATTCATTACTTGTATTACCAGTTGTTTCTTCAGGGAAGTTAAGTGAATGACAATGATTGCAAATGACATTCATTAATCCCAATGAATTTTCCTGAATAGTGGACTCATTATTGAACGCATTGTCAGCTAACTGGCGCAATCGTTTAGCAGGTGTCTGTCATTGATGTCCGTGACGTGTATGTTTTGCTTGTGCCGTTTGAGAGGTGCGTCGTTGTATGTCCAGTATTTGGGACGTGTTGTTTTGGAGCTGTAATCGATTTGCCTGTGCTGTGTGAGAAGCCCGTTGTAGTTTACGGCGTGCATTGTTTGTATTGAGCCTTGCACGTTTTTGTATGTCGGTCAGTTGAGCTTTCTCTTTTTGGAGCCTTGCCTGCTTATTTTCTGGCATTTCAGATGCGCGTTGTAGACGTCTGCGTTTATTTATTTTGTTCCTTCGCTGCTGTTTCTGTATGTCTGAGATGGGAGGTGTTTCGTTTTGAACCCGTGCCTGTTTCGATGCAGAACTTTGAGACGCGCGGTGCATGCGTCTACGTCCATTGTGTCTGTCCATCTGGGTTCGTTTCTGTAACTGTGTTAGTTGAGCTTTGCGTTTTTGGAGCTGAGACATTTTTTCTTCCGGAGTTTCAGAAGCGCGTTGTAGGCGCCGACGTGTATTGTTTTTTTTCATGCGGGTTCGTGTGGGCCTTAGTCAGGGAGGTGACCAAGAACCCGATGGTCACTCTGTCAGAGCTCCAGAGGTCCTCTGTGGAGAGAGGAGAACCTTCCAGAAGGACAACCATCTCTGCAGCAATCCACCAATCAGGCCTGTATGGTAGAGTGGCCAGACGAAAGCCACTCCTTAGTAAAAGGCACATGGCAGCCCACCTGGTGTTTGCCAAAAGGCACCTGAAGGACTCTCAGACCATGAGAAAGAAAATTCTCTGGTCTGATGAGACAAAGATTTAACTCTTTGGTGTGAATGCCAGGCGTCACGTTTGGAGGAAACCAGGCACCATCCCTACAGTGAAGCATGGTGGTGGCAGCATCATGCTGTGGAGATGCTTTTCAGCGGCAGGAACTGGCAGACTAGTCAGGATAAAGGGAAAGATGACTGCAGCAATGTACAGAGACACCCTGGATGAAAACCTGCTCCAGAGCGCTCTTGACCTCAGACTGGGGTGACTGTTCATCTTTCAGCAGGACAACGACCCTAAGCACACAGCCAAGATATCAAAGGAGTGGCTTCAGGACAACTCTGTGAATGTCCTTGAGTGGCCCAGCCACAGCCCAGACTTGAATCCGATTGAACATCTCTGGAGAGATCTTAAAATGGCTGTGCACCGACGCTTCCCATCCAACCTGATGGAGCTTGAGAGGTGCTGCAAAGAGGAATGGGCGAAACTGGCCAAGGATAGGTGTGCCAAGCTTGTGGCATCATATTCAACAAGACTTGAGGCTGTAATTGCTGCCAAAGGTGCATCAACAAAGTATTGAGCAAAGGCTGTGAATACTTATGGACATGGGATTTCTCAGTATTTTTATTTTTAATAAATTTGCAAAAACCTCAAGTAAACTTTTTTCATGTTGTTATTATGGGGTGTTGTGTGCAGTATTCTGAGGAAAAAAATGAATTTAATCCATTTTGGAATAAGGCTGTAACATAACAAAATGTGGAAAAAGTGATGCGCTCTGAATACTTTCTGAATGCACTGTATATATATATATATATATATATATATATATATATATATATTTTTTTTTTTTTTTTTTTTTTTTTAGTGTGAAACAAACGTTTTTAAACAACTTTTGCTTATTAAAGCAAAGGCTCTGAGGCTAGGGATCTGCACTGGCAATCAGAAGGTTGCCGGTTTGAATCCCGCAAATGCCAAAAGGGACTCTGCTCTGTTGGGCCCTTGAGCAAGGCCCTTAACCTGCAATTGCTGAGCACTTTGAGTAGTGAGAAAAGCGCCATATAAATGCAAAGTATTATTATTATTATTATTATTATTAATAACACATTTTCAGAAGCCAATACAGATCATTATAAAATACAGAAAATGCCAAATGGGGGAGCAAACACAACAAATTTGTGATTTTCATTAGATATTCACTACAACAACAACAACATTTATTTATATACCACATTTTCATACAAAAAACGTAGCTCAAAGTGCTTTACATAATGAAGAAAAGAAAAATAAAAGGCAAAGTAAGAAATTAAAATAAGACAACATTAATTAACATAGAATTATAGTAAGGTTCAATGGCCAGGGAGGACAGAAAAAACAAAAAAAAAAAAACTCCAGACGGCTGGAGAAAAAAATAAAATCTGCAGGGGTTCCAGGCCACAAGACCACCCAGTCCCCTCTGGGCATTCTACCTAACATAAATGAAATAGTCCTCTTTGTATTTAGGGTTCGCACGGAAGGACTTGATGATGATGGTCATGCAGACTTCTGGCTTTTAATCCTTCAATGCTGGAACATTACGGTGCTTTGAGTAGATGGTGGTGGCGCAGGCCGCCACCACAAATAAACCAGAAAAAGAAACAGAAGAGAGAGTAGGGGTTAGTACGGATTTTAGAGCCACCACGAATAGTTATTATAATGAATTTAATATTCAGAGTATCAGGATTAAATTAAAGTGAAGCTATGAGAAGGCCATGTTACAGTAATGTGTTTTCAGCAGTTTTTTAAAGTGCTCCACTGTATTAGCCTGGCGAATTCCTATTGGCAGGCTATTCCAGATTTTAGGTGCATAACAGCAGAAGGCCACCCGCCTCACCACTTCTTTTAGCAAACAAATTCCAAGTGGGGTAATAAAAGTAAACACATTAACGCATCATAAACTTGCAAAAGCCAAAAAATAACTTCATTATATTTTTGTATTAGCTAGCAATCTGAAATGTCAAGTAGACTAGAATAAAATTGGGGGGGGGGACACAGCAGTAGCAGTTGACCGTGATTTTTAATGTAAGTCTTGTGCTTGATAATTAGAAACTTTTTTTTTTCTTTTTTAAATATCAGGACTAAAATTTGTAAGGGACAGGCAAAGATCTCCACTCGTCACCACATCCAGTCTGTTTCTGCAGTTCAAATTCGGTTGAACTCTACTAAACTGCACTCAACTAGGATGTTGGAAAGACAACAACACAAATATTGGCTTTCTCTTAATGCAAAGGGTAGTTCTGCTCTGTTTCTTCCAGTATCCAAAATTATGCTAATCATTTTTGAATACTGCTTGGACTCTCAAGCTGCTCTGAAGAAGCCAAAAAGGATCCAAAATGCACTCTGGAAACTTCACGTTCAACAGGTCGCTGAAATGCTGCTCCTTTTCATTATGCAAATTTTTAATGTGATTAATGTATTAATCAAGATCATCATCTTTCAAAAAGTCGACTGTTTTGTATAGTGAAGGGTGCTAAACAAACTCTAGACGTCTAATATTCCTCCAGAAAATTAAGCTTCCCAATCAGAAATTTTATAACATTCTTGCAGTTTATTAAATATTAAGTTTTTCCCTTGGAATTGCTTGTTTAAAACATACAATTTTTCAAAAAATCCCACAAGTAACGTATGTCTGATTTCGAGGCAATAATAAACACTCCCAGGGTTTCTCCTTCAAAAAATGATTCTATACTTGTCCAAAGAGAGACAAATCTGTGGAGACCATTCCCTTTGAACAACCATCAAATGTCCGTGAGTAGTAGGCTTTCAAATTTTTAATTGTTTTCCTTACACAGCTGTCAGACGGTCTTGAAGTGCATTGGATTTGATGAAATGAACTGCCTTAATGACAAGTGATAGGGTCTCTTGAAGACGTAGAGCAGGGTTCTTACCTTTAAGTGCTGCAGATATACGACACTGTGAATTATGAAGATCGAAGGCACTTCCTTTTTGAGGTGTACCATAAACTCTTTATATTTTCCGACCATTGGAGCAGTGCTGTCCATTGCGTGTGCGATGATATTCACAAATGGGAATATTTTTCTGCTTTATATACTCTTCAATCACCTTAAAAATTGTCTCTCTCTTGGTGTCCGTTTTAAGCAGGCGAGCAAAGAGCATTTCTTCCTTTTAATTGGTCCAAATTGGGGAATCTGACGTAGGCCACGAGCAGAGATACATTACTTGGGAGTTTCAACTCGTCTGACTGCAAGGCAAACTGCTTCAATTTAGTTTTTTCCACCAACTGCTCCTCCACATTGCTCGCCATCTCGTCTGTCAGTTGGGAAACTTATGAGTTGCTTAAAGGAATACTGTTATTTTATGTGTATTCCAATTTATTAAAGTCGACAAAACAACCGAGATGCAATATTAAACTTTCGCCATTATTTTGAGGTTTACCACTTTTTAGCTATTCGTTAATTTTGTAAGACACATCAGGGACCGTATTTATTTTAGAAACTCATTAAGAATACTTCTAAAAATACTTGTAATTGTAAAGTGCTAATGTTGGCTGTTTTATTATTAATTTATTTTCATTTTTTTTAAATATTCCAAAGGTTTTTCCTTAAAATATTTATGCATTAATTCAACGTGACTTGTGGGTTTTTTGGCTCCATGTTGTCATTGGAAAGACATTTTTTACAAATTAAGCACAATGGCAGTTTTTGTTGTTGTGTTGCAGCCTCAATAAAACCAAAGGATAGAAACTCATTGGAGTATTGGCAACACTTTTTTTTTTCTTTATCTTAGCCATGGGTACTCTGAAATATTAGTAAAAATAAGTATAAATGGCATACCTTGAACACATTTTAGACAAGACTACTTTTTCATTATTTGTACACCACGCTTTCCCAGCATAGTCCTGTTCAGTCTTTTTATCTTGTACTAAAATTCATACAACTTCATATTCATAGGAAATTATTAAAGTTCATTTCATTAAAATTCTTGAGTGCTGATAGATGTTGTTTAACATAGTTAAAATATAAATGCCGCATCTGAGTACCTGATACTTTCTCCTAATTTCATTCAAACTAAATAGTAACGTTGTCCAACTTGGCCGATTATTTGGTGGGTTTGTCAGGTTCATCATTCCACATCAGTATGAACAAGTTCTGATTATGTACAACATTATGTAGCACACTACAAGAATGAACATTGTAACACTTTCTGTGCATTATAGAGCAGCCCATTTAATAGAGTGGAAATGGTTTCTATTTACATAACCAAATTCATTCCATGATAGCACCTTTATAGGGTAGCATTGCAGCAGAGCGCCACAACAGATCAATTTTCTGCTCTTAACATGGCTCTTTGAAGTGCATTGCTACCCTTAAAAGGACTGCTTGCTTGCCTTTTGCTGTACTAGTTGGAAAGTGCGACTGCGTGGAGTTGCCGTTTTTTTTTATAGGTTCTCCTGCTGTATATGATGTAATGCCATTTCATTCTTTTGGTGATTCATCCCTGGCTGATGTAACTTGTCCAGCTCTGTTGCAATAGCAACGTGTGTGCAGTTGGTCACTCAGATTACATTTGGAAAACCAGACATTACTGCGAATTATGCTTTTGTTTGCCATTTCAATCACAGTGTAAGGAAATCTTGTATATCTGGATGACAAGCAGATAATGCCATCCCAAAGAGCTGACATAATGTGATGAATGTGAAATACCCGATCCGTTGGCAAGTTCACATTGAAACACATCTGTGGCTGCAAACCAGAGGGTGGACAGAACGTGCAAAAGAGCAGGTAGAGCACAATTCCTCAAAGTCTGCCTTTGTAAAGCTGGCGCCAGTTCAGCACATAGCTCTAAGAGGACAGCTCATGGAAATCGACTTAGGAGCCAGTCATCATCATCTATAAATACGCACACTTACTTGTAAATCTTCCATTTGCGATGTCTTCTAACAAGGCTAAAGCATCTATGCTAGCTGGAATCATTTGGTCATTATATTGTAACAGAATAATTACAATTAAGTGTAAATTAAATTTGTAAATGATATGCAATTTCAGTGTTTCTGATAAAGCCGACATCATGGATGCAAATCTGAAAAAGGTAGACGACACAAACTGTAGCACTGATTTGACGCTTCATGCTGCCAGTTTTGAAAACCAAGCAGAACCATGCATACACAAGGTGAGGGGTGGCTGTGAAAACGTGCATGGCTTTACACCAAGTTTAGTTTAGTTAGGCCCCAGGTGCTGAGGATCTCCTCTGGTGATGCTCTGCCAAGCTTCTAATGCAGCCATCTTCAGATTCTGCTTGTTTTGCTGTGCTCGTCTCATCAATTGGATTAAGATCAGGTGACTGGCTAGTCCATTTTTTAGCTTTGGTAAACTCCTGTGTTTCCTCCGCAGTATGCTTGAGATTATTATCTTGTTAGACCAAGTACTGTCCAAGGAGTTTGGAGGCCTTTACTGAAACTTGTTTCTACACACCTAAGAATTCTTTGTGCCACTATCGTCAGTAGTGCCATCATCAATGATGAGAAGTGTGCAAGGACTTGTGACAGCCATACATGCCGAAGCCGTAACACCCGCAGCACCATG
The DNA here is from genome assembly GCF_900747795.2 of Erpetoichthys calabaricus. Taxonomy (NCBI): domain Eukaryota; kingdom Metazoa; phylum Chordata; class Cladistia; order Polypteriformes; family Polypteridae; genus Erpetoichthys; species Erpetoichthys calabaricus. The sequence goes on from NC_041397.2 coordinate 318,308,329, forward strand.
TGTGGCAGATGAGGTGGTCTGCTCTGGACCTTGGGCAGTTCCTTTTCATCTCCACACTTTGCTCTTCCTATCGCTCTGATGCAGGTTCAGCTTTGTCTTATCTGTCCAAAAGACCCTTTACCAGAATTCTACAACCCTACTCCCCAAACTGTAATCTGGTCATAGTGTTGTTTTTTTTTTTGTTTTTTTGTGGCTAACTACTAATGGTTTGAATTTTGCAGTGTGGCCTCTTTGTGTTGTTTGTATGTTGGCGGCTTGTCATTTTGTGTTTTATTTTAACTGCACCGGATTTGTAATATGTGTTTTAAGAATTTAACTTTACGCAATACAGTGTTTACAATTTCTGCGACTCTCTTCTTTTTTTTGTTCAGGTGACAAGACTTCAACTTTCACCCCTCAGCTCCATGAACCTCGGAAAAGAGAAGATTTTTTAAAATGTGAGTACCTACTTGGACTGAATGGATCATCTCAATTGAAATCATTTCTCTTTTAATACCTCCGGCTTATAATTTGAAAGTGTAACCAGCCAGAAAATGCCGTGTGAGTGCTGTATGACTTACAAGCTGAAAGTGCAGGGGTTCAGAGACTGGTGGATTATGGGATAGAGAGGATCAGGAAGTAGATCATAAAGGCAGTCAGTTGGATTTCACTCAGTGCCAAACTAAAAACACACATCAAATAAAATCCTGCCGACTACACCCGCTTCTCCTCTCACTCAAATCCTACCTCCATAGTTTTCTTTTTTATTTTTATTTTCACTTCCTGCTGTTTTTTTGTTTTCTAGTCTCTCCTTTCTGTTGCTATTCTATTCTAGTCATTCCCTTTTAATATTGATGACTTACTTAAACAGCACACTACATGCAATGAATGAAGCCCAATGTTGTTCACACATAAAAATAAATACAATATAAACTACTATTAACGACATATATAGATAATGGTAAGGTTACTGAAATAAAAAAATGAAAATGTAATTTTGTGAACAGATATGCCATTTCAGTGTATGGAAAAAGTAAGCCCCCCTTGTCTCCAACAGCTGGTATTGTCCCTCAAGAAATCATTTCCTCTGACTGTCTAATTGTCACATCAACTAGAATAACGTTTTTTCCACTCCTCCATGCCTAATTCTTTCACATGTATGATGTCGGAAGAATGTCTTGGGTTCGCAGCTCATTTCAAATACCCCACAGCATTTCAATGGGATTCAGGTCTGGGCTTTGACTTGGCTATTCATGGAACTCCCATTAAATTTCTTTGCAGGCATTCCTCAGTGTCTTAGTGAACTGCCCAGTCCCTCAGTCACCATAGCAGCCCCACACCATGACATTTCCACCACCATGCTATATAGTCAGTGTTACAATCTTCTGGTTTTATGCGGTCTTTGGTTTTCACAAAGTATGTCTCCTGGTACTGCAACAAAAATGTATCTGTTTTTGTCTCATCTGTCCAGAACATGCCATTCCACAATGCCTGGTCTTTGCCTAGGTGTTCATGGACAAATTTTAATGTTGCTCTGCTGTTCTTTATGGCTTCATCCTGGCGCTCCTCATTTTTTAGATCTCATGTGTACAGTCTCTTCCTAATGATAGACTCATGCACTTTAACATCAAGAGTAGTCTGTGTTACCTTGAGGTCCCATGATAAACATTTGGTCCTTTCAGAGACTTCTTTCAGCAACATTTGTTTGGAGATCTCTTAAAATTTATTCATAGACTCATAGCCATCTATAACCTTCTTTCTAAAGGCCTTGGAGAGCTCTTTTGATCTCAGCATTGTGATAACACACACTTCAACAAACCTAAATGTCAGAGGTTTAAATAAGAGGACAGGTTCAGATGAGATCCTCTCCTGTGATGTTCTCGTAGTCTGCACCTGATTCTAATTTGAGCTGTTTGAGGTTGTGATCAATGAAAGGATGGTCTTTTTTCTACATGTGAAATCTGCATTTATCTTTCTTTAAATTACAGAATGGACTACAGAATGTGAATGTGGCCTGATGTTTTTTTTGTCTTATCACCTTTTATCTAAAATGTTTAAAACAAGATCAAATTTGGATTTGTCCACTTAGGGTGTCTTCCCAAAGTCTTCAAATCCTTAAACTTTTCTTTTTTACATTTTGTGATGATACAGTCTTGTGTTTAAAAAATTGTCAGTTCACTTTTTCCTCTATTTCGCAATACTTAAACCCTCAAAATGACTAAGAAAAAACAAGATTTGAGACATTTTTGCAAATGAATTAACAATAAAAACTAAAATATCCCATTGACACAAATAATCAGAAGCTTTACTCCATACTCAGTTGAAGCCCCTTTGGCAGTGATCATGGCCTGGAGGTTTCTGATGTGACAGATTTATACACCTAGACATGTGGATTTTCTGCCATTCTTCCCTGCAGATTCTTCAACTTGTGTCAGGTCTAATGGAGATCACCAGTGGACAGCAATGTTCAGGTCTCTCCAGATTTATTCAAGATTGGACTGTGGCTTGGGCTTTCAAGAACATGCACAGAGTTATCTATAAGCCACTCCTAGGTTGGCTTGGCTTCGTTGTTTGGGACATTGTCGAGTCGGAAGGTAAACCTTTGGCCCAGATGGAGGTCCACAGCTCTTTGAACAGGACAAAAAACAAACACTCTTAATGAAAATCTGCACAAATTTCCCTCAGTGCTTACTGCTCTCCCAGTAACTACTGCTGAAAAACCCTTCCAAGTATGATGCTGTCACCACCATGCCTACCTGTTGGAATGGTATCGTGCAGGTAATGAGTAGTGCCAGGTTTCCTCCAGATGTCACAGTTAGAACTGAGGATAAACAGTTCAGTGTTAGTTTCATCAGCCCAGAGGTTCTTATTTTTTCACAGTCTAAGAGTTTATTATGTGCCTTTAGCACAGTCTAAGTGGGCTTTCATATGTTGTTTGACCACAGTGACAGAAAGCCAAGATTAGTTGAGTGTTGTAGTAGTGGTTGTCCCCCTGGAAGGTTCTCCCATCTCCACACACATTCTCTGGAGCTTAGCCCCAGTGACCATTGAGTTCTTATTCAGATAGATAGATAGATAGATAGATAGATAGATAGATAGATAGATAGATAGATAGATAGATAGATAGATAGATAGATAGATACTCTATTAATCCCAAGAGGAAATTCACATACTCCAGTAGCAGCATACTGATAAAAAACAATATTAAATTAAAGATTAATAAAAATGCAGGTAAAACAGACAATAACTTTGTATAATGTTAATGTTTAAACCACGACCCACCCACCCCCCCACCACCCAGGTGGAATTGAAGAGTTGCATAGTGTGGGGGAGGAACTATCTCCTCAGTCTGTCAGTGGAGCAGGAGAGTGACAGCAGTCTGTCGCTGAAGCTACTCCTCTGTCTGTTCACCCCTCTTGTGAAGGTCGGTCTTGATCGATTTAATCCAGAAAGAGTTGTAGGTTTTGCAAAAAGTATTACATTGAAGAATTATTGTGGTCACGGTCATCTTGGGAACAATTCCCCAGATCTGTGCCTTGCCACAGTCCTGTTTCTAAGCTATGCAGGCAATTCCTTCAACCTCCCAACTTGTTTTTGCTCCACTCTAGATCCACTCAATTGAATTAACCACAAGTGGACTCCAAACAAGGTGCAGAAACATTTCAGTGATGACTGATGGAATGGGATGTACCTGAGCCAAATTTCAGGTGCCCCAGCAAAAGGTCTGAATGTGAATGGGATATTTCAATTTTTATATTTTTTAATACATTTTGGAAAATATCTAAAATCCTGTTTGTCATTCCGGGGTATCAAGTGTTATTTGATGAGGGAAAAGAGACAATTGTTAAATTGATCACAACATAAAATATGTGATAAAGTGAAGGAGTCTGAAGACTCTGTGAAGGCACTGTAAGCTAGAAAGAAAACAAAAATGTCATGGGGTACACTTTTTCACATGGCGGTATATACAGATACAGCCCGAAGTATTGGTTTGAAAATGAGCCACAATTTTATGTGAAATAAGTTAAACCTGTCAAACCTGGCCTCCACCATTCTTTATTCCATAGAGCAGACGTTTTGCTTTGTGTTTGCGACTTCACATATTTTAAACATTAAAACAAGAGAAAATGGCGGGGAGAGAATTTTTCCTTAGAGTTATAAAACCTCAATGGACTGTCATGACATCTCAAGCAGAAGATTCCTCTAGTGAGTGTCACTGGGGTCTTCAGTTCATGCAGCAAAGTCCTCACTCAGCTGTGTTGTCATTGTGTGCCTCGCACTGAACATGGACAAGTGAAGAAGTTAAGGCTGCACGACCATCTCCAAAGACCTTCATGTCCACTGACTACATTGATTATTATCAAGATGTTTATGGTCCATGGAAGTGTAGCCAACTGTCCTGGATGTGACCACAAGAGTATAGCTGAACCCAGATTAAAGAGAAGGATAGTTTTAAATGGCAGAGTAAGAACAATCAAGACAGATTCAGGCTGACCACTAAGATTAAGGTACAACAGTATCAAGTCACACCATTGGGATTAATAAAGTATCTATCTATCTATCTATCTATCTATCTATCTATCTATCTATCTATCTATCTATCTATCTATCTATCTATCTATCTATCTATCTATCTATGGCTAGGTCAATGGAAGTGGGCTCCACGGTAGAAGACCTCACTTCTGAAAGAACGATACAAAAAAAAAAAAATCCACTGGAGTTTTCTTAAATGCCCACTGACAAGCAACAGTGCAGGATGAAGGTCCTTTGGACTGATTAATCTAAATAAGAGCTTTACGGAAAGTCACAGCAGCACCTCTGTGTTTACAGAAGTTTGAATAAGGTGTTCATAGCAAAATGATGAAACATGGAGGAGGCCCATTAATGCTGTGGGGCCACTGTGCTGAATCGGTGCAGGCACAATAAAATCAGAAGATCGTCAAGGCATTCTGGAGCAAATATCACAAAGCTCTGTCTCAAGTGCTAGTCATGGGTCCTCTAAAACACACAAGTAAGAACAACGAAATATGGTGGTAATTTCATTTGAATGGCCTGAAGTGGTCTGCTATGAGCCCTGAACTGAATCTAAGCCAACACCTATGGAAAGGTCTGAAAGTTACAGTTGAGAGGAGTACATCAGACATCAAGAAGAGAGGGCTTAGTGGCTAGTGAGAGGAGTCAAAGTCCCATCCAGAGCTACAGGAAGTGCTTGATGGCATTTATCACTTAAAAATAGCATGTTACCGAACTTTAGGTGAGGGTCCCTATAAATGTGTTAATGCAAATTTCATTTATTATATTGCATGGGTCCAAACTTATACGCAAATAGTCTGGTTTGTGGAATAAAAAAATGGCAAGATGAATATCACAATTATCAGTTTACGCTTATTTGACAGGAAATTGGGATTCTTGTGAGATTGTGAGGTAACGAAATGTGACGGGATTAATTTTTAAACTAAAGAGGTGTTCTGTGACAATAACAAGTGTCACTTAAAGGCAGGGGTCAGTGTGGACAGTCCATTTGAACTATGACCTTGAGGGTGACTTCATGACATTTATTGTAAATCCAGAATTTTATTTTTAATTCTCACAGATTCTATCCAATTAGGAGAGCTCCTCATTATTGACCATACATATTTGAGTCTCATCATCACAGCCCCACATTGGTTCTTGTTTATTTGCTGTGTTGTCCCCCATGCCTGGTCCTGTTACACACTCACAGATGTCCTCACTTGTTTTCTTTTGTCTCCTTTCAGACTTCTTTCAGCTTACACTGAATGAAAACACTGCACACAGAGACCTCCGACTGTCTGAAGGGGGCAAGAAGGTGATATATAGACCGGGAAAATCACCATCATTTCATCGAAGCAGATTTATTAATTTTCGGCAAGTTATGTGCAGAGAGCCTCTCGAAAAGAATCGCTTCTATTGGGAAATGGAGTGCACTGGAAATGGCTTCATGATAGGAGCCGCATATGAAGAACTGGCCAGGAACAACGACTTTCTGAAGATGTCCCTTGGAAAAAATGACCACTCCTGGGGTTTGCAGTGCCGTGATGGCAAATACACAATATATCACGGTGACCTGGAAAAAGAAATCACCGCCTCCTACAGCCCCAGAGTCGGAGTGTATCTGGACTGCAGTGGAGGGGTGCTGTCATTTTATAGTATCGAGGGGAAAATGACTCTCCTTCTTCATAGATTTAGCCACACATTCATAAAACAGCTGTATGCAGCATCTGGATTTTTGAGGGTGAGTAAGATAGATGATGTACCTCACCGCAGAATTACAATCTGCAATCTATCAGATGACCATTGACCAGCACCTTACACCTCTCACTTGATATTTTCGTAAGTGCAGGTTCTCTGTGTGTGGAGTTTGGGTTTGAGTTTGTGTTTGTGTAGTTTGTGCCAAATTTCTTCCAATGCACCAGAAAAGTAATAAAGTAAAACACAAAAATAAAGCACAAGAAACAAATCACTTTAAATATTATTAAAGTTTAAATTGAATTATGAGTGCAAAAGGCTAACACAATCAAAGGTGTCCTAAAGATCTTGTTGAACAAGTAGAAGGCCTTTAAAGATGGTCGTGATGGTCGGGATGGCCTTAGGAGCGCACAGAAGGAGCTGAAGCTGACAATTAAGGAGGATAAAAAGCACTACAGGAGGAAGATAGAGGGCAGTCTTCAGAGGGGAAAGGTTAAACAGGTATGGGATGAGGATGGTGACCAGGTACAAATTGCCCTCTCGTCAGCAAGATGAATAACTTGGAGGAGGGCAAATGATTTGAACAGCTTTAGTAGGTTTGATGATAGGACATTTATAAATACATCTCACAGGAGACCTTTACAAAATCCCCTTTCTCTGTGTCTTTGATAATTATCAGATAACTACCATCACCCGATGTCTCGCATCTCCACCCCATCTCCACAGTTTAATTTTACAGAGAATGAGGTGAGAACAGAGTTATGCAGGCTGCATGAAGAAGAGGATGGGCCCTGATGGAGTCAGTGCAGCAATGTTAAGGGGCTGTGCTGATGAACAGTGTGAGGTCTTGAAGCATATATACAATCTCAGCCTGAGACTACAGAAGGTTCCAGTGCAAGAGATCAATAATCCTAAACAACTGAATGTTTATAGCTACATAGATACTTTATTAATCCCCAAGGGGAAATTTACATACTCCAGCAGCACAATACTGATAAAAACAATATTAATTAAAGAGCAATAAAAGTCCTGCCCAGTTGATGCTGGGAAGGCAAACACGTACAAAAGTCCGAGTTATAGATAAAAAACTGCAACCACTCATCTTTCCTTTTAAAGAGATAGCTGAAAAGGACAGTAAGAGTAAAGCAGATTTTATATATACAGTCATATAAAAAAGTTTGGGAACCCCTCTTAATTCTTTGGATTTTTGTTTCTCATTGGCTGAGCTTTTAAAGTAGCAACTTCCTTTTAATATCTGACATGCCTTAAGGAAACAGTAGTTTTTCAGCAGTGACATTAAGTTTATTGGATTAACAGAAAATATGCAATATGCATATCATCACAAAATTAGACAGATGCATAAATGTGGGCACCCCAATAGAGATATGACATCAATACTTAGTTGAGCCTCCTTTTACTCCTTTGAGCCTCTAGACGCTGTCCTCCTACAGCCTTTGAGGAGTGTCTGGATTCTGACTGGAGGTATTTTTGACCATTCTTCATACAAAATCTCTCCAGTTAAATTAATAGCTGCCGAGCATGGACAGCCTTCTTCATATCATCCCATAGATTTTCGATGATATTCAAGTCAGGGGACTGTGACGGCCATTCCAGAACATTGTACTCCTCCCTCTGCATGAATGCCTTTGTAGATTTCGAACTGTGTTTTGGGTCATTGTCTTGTTGGAATATCCAACCCCTGCATAATTTCAACTTTGTGACTGATACTTGAACATTATCCTGAAGAATTTGTTGTTATTGGGTTGAATTCATCCGACCCTCAACTTTAACAAGGGCCCCAGTCCCTGAACTAGCCACACAGCCCCACAGCATGATGGAACCTCCACCAAATTTGACAGGAGGTAGCCGGTGCTTTTCTTGGAATGCGGTGTTCTTCTCCTGCCATGCAAAGTGCTTTTTGTTCTGACCAAATAACTCCATTTTTGTCTCATCAGTCCAAAGCACTTTGTTCCAAAATTAATCTGTCTTGTCTAAATGAGCATTGACATACAACAAGCGACTCTATTTGTGGCGTGAGTGCAGAAAGGGCTTCTTTCTCATCACCCTGCCATACAGATGTTCTTTGTGCAAATTGCGCTGAATTGTAGAACGATGTACAGATACACCATCTGCAGCAAGATGTTCTTAGAGGTCTTTGGAGGTGATCTGTGGGTTGTCTATAACCATTCTAACAATCCTGATCATATGCTGCTGATGTATTTCTCTTGGCCTGCCAGACCTGCTGGGTTTAACATCAACTGTGCTTGTGGCCTTCCATTTCCTGATTCCATTCCTTACAGTTGAAACTAACAGTTTAAACCTCTGAGATGGCTTTTTGTAGCCTTCCCCTAAACCATGAGACTCAACAATCTTTGTTTTGAGAGTTGCTTTGATGATCCCATGCTGTCACTCTTCAGAGGAGAGTCAAAGGGAAGGAAGCACAACTTACAATTGACCACCTTAAATCCCTTTATATCTCATGATGGGACACACCTGTCTATGAAGTTCAAGGGTTAACGAGCTCATCCAACCAATTTGGTGTTGCAGGTAATCAGCATTGAGCAGTGACAGGCATTCAAATCAGAAAAAATTACAAGAGGACCCACATTTTTGCACAGACAGTTTTTCACATTTGATTTAATTTCATACAACTAAATACTGCTTTAATAAAAATCTTTGTTTGAAAAACACCACAGTACTCAGATCCATCCATCCATCCATTGTCTCCCGCTTATCCGAGGTCGGGTCGCAGGGGCAGCAGCTTGAGCAGATATGCCCAGACTTCCCTCTCCCCGGCCACTTCTTCTAGCTCTTCCGGGAGAATCCAAAGGCGTTCCCAGGCCAGTCGAGAGACATAGTCCCTCCAGCGTGTCCTGGGTCTTCCCCGGGGCCTCCTCCCGGTTGGACGTGCCCGGAACACCTTACCAGGGAGGCGTGCAGGAGGCATCCTGATCAGATGCCCGAGCCACCTCATCTGACTCCTCTCGATGCGGAGGAGCAGCGGCTCTACTCTGAGCCCCTCCTGGATGACTGAGCTTCTCACCCTATCTTTAAGGGAAAGTCCAGACACCCTGCGGAGGAAACTCATTTCAGCCGCTTGTATTCGCGATCTCGTTCTTTCGGTCACTACCCATAGCTCATGACCATAGGTGAGGGTAGGAACATAGATCGACTGGTTGCGGCTCAGCTCCTTTTTCACCACGACAGACCGATGCAGCGCCCGCATTACTGCGGATGCCGCACCAATCCGCCTGTCGATCTCACGCTCCATTCTTCCCTCACTCGTGAACAAGACCCCGAGATACTTGAACTCCTCCACTTGGGGCAGGATCTCGCTCCCAAACCTGAGAGGGCACTCCACCCTTTTCCGGCTGAGGACCATGGTCTCAGATTTGGAGGTGCTGATTCTCATCCCAGCCGCTTCACACTCGGCTGCGAACCGATCCAGAGAGAGCTGAAGATCACGGCCTGATGAAGCAAACAGGACAACATCATCTGCAAAAAGCAGTGACCCAATCCTGAGCCCACCAAACAAGACCCCCTCAACGCTCTGGCTGCGCCTAGAAATTCTGTCCATAAAAGTTATGAACAGAATCGGTGACAAAGGGCAGCCCTGGCGGAGTCCAACTCTCACTGGAAACGGGTTCGACTTACTGCCGGCAATGCGGACCAAGCTCTGGCACCGATCGTACAGGGACCGAACAGCCCTTATCAGGGGGGCCGGTACCCCATACTCTCGGAGTACCCCCCACAGGATTCCCCGAGGGACACGGTCGAATGCCTTTTCAAAGTCCACAAAACACATGTAGACTGGTTGGGCAAACTCCCATGCACCCTCCAGGACCCTGCTAAGGGTATAGAGCTGGTGCACTGTTCCGCGACTAGGATGAAAACCGCACTGTTCCTCCTGAATCCGAGGCTCGACTATCCGATGGACCCTCCTCTCCAGAACCCCTGAATAGACTTTTCCAGGGAGGCTGAGGAGTGTGATCCCTCTGTAGTTGGAACACAACCTCCGATCCCCCTTCTTAAAGAGGGGAACCACCAACCCGGTCTGCCAATCCAGAGGCACTGTCCCTGATGTCCATGCGATGTTGCAGAGGCGTGTCAACCAAGACAGTCCTACAACATCCAGAGCCTTGAGGAACTCCGAGCGTATCTCATCCACCCCCGGGGCACTGCCACCAAGGAGTTTTTTGACCACCTCGGTGACCTCAGTCCCAGAGATGGGGGAGCCCACCTCCGAGTCCCCAGACTCTGCTTCCTCATTGGAAGGCATGTTAATGGGATTGAGTAGGTCTTCGAAGTACTCCCCCCACCGACCCACAACGTCCCGAGTCGCACCATCCCCACCATATACAGTGTTGACACTGCACTGCTTCCCCTTCCTGAGACGACGGATGGTGGACCAGAATCTCCTCGAAGCCGTCCGAAAGTCGTTCTCCATGGCCTCCCCAAACTCCTCCCACTCCCCCAAGTTTTTGCTTCAGCAACCACCAAAGCCGCATTCCGCTTGGCCTGCCGGTACCTATCAGCTGCCTCCAGGGTCCCACAGGACAAAAGGGTCCTGTAGGACTCCTTCTTCAGCTTGACGGCATCCTTCACTGCCGGTGTCCACCAACGGGTTCGGGGATTGCCGCCACGACAGGCACCCACCACCTTACGGCCACAGCTCCGGTAAGCTGCCTCAACAATAGAGGCACGGAACATGGCCCATTCGGACTCAATGTCCCCCACCTCCCTCGGGATGTGGTCGAAGTTCTGCCGGAGGTGGGAGTTGAAGCTACTTCTGACAGGTGGCTCTGCCACACGTTCCCAGCAAACCCTCACAACACGTTTGGGCCTACCACGCCTGACCGGCATCCTCCCCCACCATTGAAGCCAACTCACCACCAGGTGGTGATCAGTTGACAGCTCTTGGACACCCGAGTGTCCAAGACATGTGGCCGCAAGTCCGACGACACGACCACAAAGTCGATCATCGAACTGAGGCCTATGGTGTCCTGGTGCCAAGTGCACATATGAACACCCCTATGCTTGAACATGGTGTTCGTTATGGACAATCCGTGACGAGCACAGAAGTCCAATAACAAAACGCCACTTGGGTTCAGATCAGGGGGGCCATTCCTCCCAATCATGCCCTTCCAGGTCTCACTATCATTGCCCACGTGAGCATTGAAGTCCCCCAGCAGTACGAGGGAGTCCCCAGATGGTATGCCCTCTAGCACACCCTCCAGGGACTCCAAAAAGGGTTGGTACTCCGAACTGCTCTTCGGTGCATACGCACAAACAACAGTTAGGACCCGTCCCCCCACCCGAAGGCGAAGGGAGGCAACCCTCTCGTCCCCCGGGGTAAACCCCAATGTACAGGCTCCAAGTCGGGGGGCAATAAGTATACCCACACCCGCTCGGCGCCTCTCACCAGGGGCAACTCCAGAGTGGTACAGAGTCCAGCCCCTCTCAAGGAGATTGGTTCCAGAGTCCAAGCTGTGCGTCGAGGTGAGTCCGACTATATCTAGCCGGAACCTCTCAACTTCGCGCACTAGCTCAGGCTCCTTCCTCTTCAGAGAGGCAACATTCCACGTCCCAAGAGCCAGCTTCTGTAGCCGAGGATCGGACCGCCAAGGTCCCCGCCTTCGGCAACCAGCCAACTCACACTGCACCCGACCTCCTTGGCCCCTCCCATAGGTGGTGAGCCCATGGGAAGGGGGACCCACGTTGCCTCTTCGGGCTGTGCCCGGCCGAGCCCCATGGGTGCAGGCCCGGCCACCAGGTGCTCGCCATCGAGCCCCACCTGCAGGCCTGGCTCCAGAGTGGGGCCCCGGTGACCCGCGTCTGGGCGAGGGAAAACTTGTTTTTCATCATAGGAGGTTTGTTTAACCGCTCTTTGTCTCATCCCTCACCTAGGACCAGTTTGCCTTGGGTGGCCCTACCAGGGGCATAAAGCCCCGGACAACAGAGCTCCTAGGATCATTGGGACACGCAAACCCCTCCACCACGGTAAGGTGGCGGTTAAAGGAGGGCAGTACTCAGATGTTCCTAGAAAATGAAAGACATACCACTGTTAATCTTTTTTGTTGAAAGTAGAATAAATTATTATGCAAATGTTCCCAAACATTTTCATATGACTGTTAATATATACTGTGTATATATATATATATATATATATATATATATATATATATATATATATATATATATATATATATATATATATTTATTTATTTATTTATTTATTTATTTATTTTGATAAAAGACATTCACGCTCCCAACTTTGCAACCAGAGGACAAGGTGCTTTTTAAATTGGATGGAGAAAAGTGTTGGTAAACACCAGGAACTGTCATAAGCTCAACCGATGAGCCACACTCATATTTGGTGCAGATAGGTAATGGCTCGGCACTGCGCCGTAACAGACATCATCTTCAATCAGTACCAGGGGTGGCAACCGACAGCAGACAGGATGAGGGTAGCCTACCTCAACAACACCTCCTTGGTTCACCTGCTACATCTATATCACTGGAAAATTCTTCACCTACCCCAAGTGTTGGGAACACACCACAGGGACCTTAAAAAGAGTTCAAAGTCACTTCCAGGGGCAGGGTAATCAAACCCCCCTGTGCGATACTGTGAATAGTTGTTATGTTGTAAATGTTTATGTCTCTACAAAAGAAAAGGGACCTTGCTATATCCCAAACATTTAGAAAATATTTGCAAGTATGTTAAGCTACAAGGGTATTTCTCAAAAGGGGGGAGATGTGTGTGTGTGTGTATGCATAAATATATATATATATATATATATATATATATATATATATATATATATATATATATATATACATATATATATATACATATATATATATATATACATATATATATATACATATATATATATATATATATATATATATATATATATATATATATATATATATATAACTTTTTTACAGATAGTTAATAAGCACTACAGTTCCCATGATGCTTTGGGACAGTGTATAATGGGACTGTTGGAGCTGTAGAATGAGTAATAAATGTTTGTTGCATTGAAGAACCTGTTTGAGTCTGGACTTTATTAGTCAAGCAACACCCAGGTGGCATGACAATAACCATCTCCAAGTAAACCCCAATAAAACAAAGGAGCTTGTGGTGAACCATTGAAAGAAATAGTCTTCTCTGTCTCCTGTCATCCAGGGTGATGAAATCAAAGTAGTTAAAATCTACAAGTACTCAGGTGTTTACCTAAACAATAAGCTGGGGTGGTAGGAGAATGTGGACATGTTGTACAAGAATGGCCAGAGAGAACTCTGCTCTTTGAGGAGGCTCACGTCATTTAGTGTGAAAGGCCTGCTGCTGAGTCTGGAGTGTCGAGTACCATCTGTTATGCTGTGGTTTGTTGGGGCAGAAGTTTTCACAGCCAAGGATACTAACAGACTGAACAAGATCATCAGAAAGGGCAGTTCAGTCCTCTGAGTGAAACTGGACACTGTGGAGGTAATAGCAGAGAGGAGGATGCTGGAAAAGGTGTCAGACATTATGAAGATCCCCTCCCATCTGCCCATAAACTGGTGCAGCGCCAAAAGAGTCCAATGAGCAGTAGAGTGTGCCTCCTCTGGTGCAGAAGGGAAAGCTTTCTCTGGTCTTTTTATCCCTGCTGCTATCAGACTATACAACTTTGAGCTTTAAATCATGCAGCCTTTCTTGGTACTTTATCACTAGACATTTTATTTGTGCTTACTGGTCATCCTATGTATCCCATGTATTGCATATATCATAATACTGTTATATTGCACTGTATTTATTACTGTAGATCAGTAATACATTTCTGTTTCTGGTATTTATTTATCTTATGTTTCCTTTTGTTTCTTAATCTATATGTACTTGTTTTAACTCTTCTGTGCTGTGAGCTGCTGGAATACCTACATTTCTCTTTGGAGATTATTAAACTCTTCTCTCCTCTCCTGACTTGCATAGCTGATAGGTGAACTGATTCTTCTGTCATCAAACTGCATCCTCTACTGGCCACTCTTAATATGACATGAATGGCAAAGCATAGGTTTGTGATTTTGGTTTGATTGAATTATTATTTAGTGCAAATGTCTTACCTTTAATAACAGTGCTGATTTGTTAGGTTATATAAGATTGCATATGGTAAGAGTACTTTTACTTTGATTAATCTTTTTTTTAATAGCTACTAAGGTGCTGCGCCCCCTGCTCGCCCATCCTGGGCTTGGTTTACCGGATATACAATTTTATGAGATTGTTATTTTCGTGGGAATTGTTACAAATTCATTATTTACACTTTTACTTTAGAGTGCATCCGGAAAGTATTCACAGCACATCACTTTTTCCACATTTTGTTATGTTACAGCCTTATTCCAAAATGGATTAAATTCATTTTTTTCCTCAGAATTCTACACACAACACCCCATAATGACAATGTGAAAAAAGTTTACTTGAGATTTTTGCAAATTTATTAAAAATAAAAATACTGAGAAAGCACATGTACATAAGTATTCACAGCCTTTGCTATGAAGCTCAAAATTGAGCTCAGGTGCATCCTGTTTCACCTGATCATCCTTGAGATGTTTCTGCAGCTTCATTGGAGTCCACCTGTGGTAAATTCAGTTGACTGGACATGATTTGGAAAGGCACACACCTGTCTATAGAAGGTCCCACAGTTGACAGTTCATGTCAGAGCACAAACCACTCTGGAGTTGCCCCCGGTGAGAGGCGCCGAGCGGGTGTGGGTATACTTATTGCCCCCCGACTTGGAGCCTGTTCATTGGGGTTTACCCCGGTAGATGAGAGGGTAGCCTCCCTCCGCCTTCGGGTGGGGGGACGGGTCCTAACTGTTGTTTGTGCGTATGCACCGAACAGCAGTTCGGAGTACCCACCCTTTTTGGAGTCCCTGGAGGGGGTGCTAGAGGGCATACCTTCTGGGGACTCCCTCGTTCTGCTGGGAGACTTCAATGCTCACGTGGGCAATGACAGTGAGACCTGGAAGGGCGTGATTGGGAGGAATGGCCCCCCTGATCTGAACCCGAGTGGTGTTTTGTTATTGGACTTCTGTGCTCGTCACGGATTGTCCATAACGAACACCATGTTCAAGCATAGGGGTGTTCATATGTGCACTTGGCACCAGGACACCCTAGGCCTCAGTTCGATGATCGACTTTGTGGTTGTGTCGTCAGACACCTGGTGGTGAGTTGGCTTCGATGGTGGGGGAGGATGCCGGTCAGGCGTGGTAGGCCCAAACGTGTTGTGAGGGTCTGCTGGGAACGTCTGGCAGAGCCCCTTGTCAGAAGTAGCTTCAACTCCCACCTCCGGCAAAACTTTGACCATGTCCCGAGGGAGGTGGGGGACATTGAGTCTGAATGGGCCATGTTCCATGCCTCTATTGTTGAGGCGGCTGACCGGAGCTGTGGCCGTAAGGTGGTCGGTGCCTGTCGTGGCGGCAATCCCCGAACCCGTTGGTGGACACCGGCGGTGAGGGATGCCGTCAAGCTGAAGAAGGAGTCCTACCGGTCCCTTTTGTCCTGTGGGACCCCGGAGGCAGCTGATAGGTACCGGCAGGCCAAGCGGAATACGGCTTTGGTGGTTGCTGAGGCAAAAACTCGGGCATGGGAGGAGTTTGGGGAGGCCATGGAGAACGACTTTCAGACGGCTTCGAGGAGATTCTGGTCCATCATCCGGCGTCTCAGGAAGGGGAAGCAGTGCAGTGTCAACACTGTATATGGTGGAGATGGTGCGCTGCTGACCTCGACTAGGGACATTGTGGGTCGGTGGGGGGAGTACTTCGAAGACCTCCTCAATCCCACTAACATGCCTTCCACTGAGGAAGCAGAGTCTGGGGACTCGGAGGTGGGCTCCCCCATCTCTGGGACTGAGGTCACCGAGGTGGTCAAAAAACTCCTTGGTGGCAGGGCCCCAGGGGTGGATGAGATACACCCGGAGTTCCTCAAGGCTCTGGATGTTGTAGGGCTGTCTTGGTTGACACGTCTCTACAACATCGCATGGGGGGTACTCCGAGAGTATGGGGTACCGGCCCCCCGATAAGGGCTGTTCGGTCCCTGTACGATCGGTGCCAGAGCCTGGTCCGCATTGCCGGCAGTAAGTCGAACCCATTTCCAGTGAGAGTTGGACTCTGCCAGGGCTGTCCTTTGTCACCGATTCTGTTCATAACTTTTATGGACAGAATTTCTAGGCGCAGCCAGGGCTTTGAGGGGGTCCGGATTGGTGGGCTCAGGATTGGGTCACTGCTTTTTGCAGATGATGTTGTCCTGTTTGCTTCATCAGGCCGTGATCTTCAGATCTCTCTGGATTGGTTCGCAGCCGAGTGTGAAGCGGCTGGGATGAGAATCAGCACCTCCAAATCCGAGACCATGGTCCTCAGCTGGAAAAGGGTGGAGTGCCCTCTCAGGGTTGGGAGCGAGATCCTGCCCCAAGTGGAGGAGTTCAAGTATCTCGGGTCTTGTTCACGAGTGAGGGAAGAATGGAGCATGAGATCGACAGGCGGATCGGTGCGGCATCCACAGTAATGCGGGCGCTGCATCGGTCTGTCGTGGTGAAAAAGGAGCTGAGCCGCAAGGCGAAGCTCTCAATTTACCAGTCGATCTATGTTCCTACCCTCACCTATGGTCATGAGCTATGGGTAGTGACCGAAGAACGAGATCGCGAATACAAGCGGCTGAAATGAGTTTCCTCCGCAGGGTGTCTGGGCTCTCCCTTAAAGATAGGGTGAGAAGCTCAGTCATCCGGGAGGGTCTCAGAGTAGAGCCGCTGCTCCTCCGCATCGAGAGGAGTCAGATGAGGTGGCTCGGGCATCTGATCAGGATGCCTCCTGGACGCCTCCCTGGTGAGGTGTTCCGGGCATGTCCAACCAGGAGGAGGCCCCAGGGAAGACCCAGGACACGCTGGAGGGACTATGTCTCTCGACTGGCCTGGGAATGCCTCGGGATTCTCCCGGAAGAGCTAGAAGAAGTGGCCGGGGAGAGGGAAGTCTGGGCATCTCTGCTCAAGCTGCTGCCCCCGCGACCCGACCTTGGATAAGCGGAAGAGAATGGATGGATGGATGGATAAATACTTTATAAAAACCACACTTATATTAAGTTACAAAGTGTAGAAAAAAGTAAAAATAAGTCTCTCATACATCACTAGTAAAATAAAAGCATGGGCGCTTTTCATCAATCAATAAAACCTTAGCAAAAGCGCTAAGCACTTTACAAGTGATGTATGTGAGACTTATTTTTTACTTTTTTCTACACTTTGTAACTTAATATAAGCGTGGTTTTTAAAAAGTTTATAGATATATAAATAATTATGCCTTATTATTGCACCTATATATTCACTTGGGGGTGGCACGGTGGCGCAGTGGGTAGCGCTGCTGCCTCACATTTGGGAGATCTGGGGACCTGGGTTCGCTTCCCGGGTCCTCCCTGCGTGGAATTTGCATGTTCTCACCGTGTCTGCGTGGGTTTCCTCCCACAGTCCAAAGACATGCAGGTTAGGTGGATTGGCGATTCTAAATTGGCCCTAGTGTGTGCTTGGTGTGTGGGTGTGTTTGTTTGTGTCCTGCGGTGGGTTGGCACCCTGCCCAGGATTGGTTCCTGCCTTGTGCCCTGTGTTGGCTGGGATTGGCTCCAGCAGACCCCCGTGACCCTGTGTTCAGATTCAGCGGGTTGGAAAATGGATGGATGAATATTCACTTGGCAACTTATTTATGTGATGTTATTTAGCAAATCTGCAATGATAGCATACATGGTGAAAGATATTTACTGTATGTCATCATTAATCTACTTCTTCTTTTGGCTGCTCCCGTTAGGGGTTGCCACAGTGGATCATCTTCTTCCATATCTTTCTGTCCTCGTCATCTTGTTCTCTTACACCCATCACCTGCATGTCCTCTCTCACCACATCCATAAACCTTCTCTTAGGCCTTCCTGTGTTCCATTTACCTGACAGCTCTTTCCTTAGTTCCCTTCTCTCAGAATACCCAGCATGCATCTCTTCTCTGCACATGTCCAAAACAGCGCAATCTCGCCTCTCTGACTTTGTCTCCCAACCATCCAACATGAGCTGACTCTCTAACGTACTCATTTCTAATATTTGTTAGATATCTCATTTAACTTTATTTGTGTAGTTGGAGAATTAAGTTAGCTGTACATTTATAAAAGCACAATAGATACATATTACTTTGTCTTGTTCTCCACAGCCACATTTCTCCATATAAACGTGGAATATAAAACCAACATTTGATTAAAAATTCAAAGGAGGTCAAGTGCCCTCTTTGCAAAAAGCTGAGAGACCACAACATCCTGCTGCCTCCCCTTCAGAGCCATGAAGCCCACCACAATGAAGGTACGAGTAGTTATGCCAGTAGTGTATGCATTTGTGTTTTTTTTTTTAATTATTTATTTATTTATTTTGTAAAGGACACTAGGCTACTTTACTTGCAAACAATACTGATTATTTGAAAAGTTCTAATATAAAAATCCAACAAAGTTTCAAAAGCTGAGCCAATCCTGCATTTTCCATTGTTTGGCAAGCTTTACTATCTACAGATGCAACACAGGGTGTGTCCCAAATAGCGGTTTCCATTGCGTTTTTGTTTAAAAGTCATTGTCTACAGTTTACTGTGTATGCGTTTTTAACATTTCTCTGAAATTATTTTTTAACTCCTCCTATTACAGCCTTCCAAGTCAGAAGAATAACCATGACTGTGCAATGTTCATGTTGCTGGTTTGACCATTTCATATTAGAAGTCTATTTTTGTGTCTGTCTGTATTTAATGTTGTCTCCAGGTTTCCAAATGACCATTGTGCGGTTTCTCTGTTGAATGCACTTGATGTCGTCCTTGAGGACCTCTTCGATTTTAACAAGGTGTGTCTCAACTTTTAGTCCTCTCGTCTTTCATTGTAGCTTTTGTGGAGGGAGGTTTATATCTGGTTGTGGGTTCCTGTTTGTGGCACATTCTACAATTTGTGTTGGGTATTTGTGTTTATTTTATTTTTATTATTTTTTTTACTTTTAAGTATACTGCCTGTAGTGAAGAATTAAGTTAGTTCAGGATTAAATTACAACCACTACACACATCCGGTCAGAGATGGATGAAGATGTCCAAAAATTCTACTTATTAATTTCTTCCAAAGTTATACAAATTTTTACAAAGTTATACAAATGTGAAGGTATGGTCTAAATAAAATAATAAAAATAAATTAGCTATCCCAGTTTCTTTCTCTTAAATGTGTCAAAGTTAACATTAGTTATTAACAGATACTTTATTTCTCCACTAGATGGCACACTACACTCAAGATGACATCAATATCAAGAAATTGCTAGAACGTTAAACCATAAAGTATTTACCCAACTTAATTAAGTAAATTATTCTTAACATATATACATATTATACATGAGAAAACTATAATTCTATTACAAACAATATGTGTGAAACTCCGAATGGCGTCTGTTCCACTATGCTTTAGCTTCCACAAACGTATATATTTTAGAAACTATACTAAAATATTATATACAGTACCAGTAACGGCGAATACACTCGACACGAGCATTCCTAGTTTTCACCCTCTTTCTCTGTACGTTTATCATTCGTGTGCTCAGAGGTTGATGGCTTCCTGACCAGCTCTTCTTTTCTTCACCGTAGCGGCCCGCTTCTTCTCTTCGTTCGTCGGCATCTTTTCACGTTAAAACTGATGAAGTCAGAGTTTGTGTTGCAATTACTTAGAACGTTTTCCTTAATTTTTCACTTAAGCTGGCACTTAAATCATTCTTAAGGCTGATTGAAGACTTAAGATATGAGGAGGAAGGGGAAGGGACGGTGAAGGTGGTGAGAACTGTGCCCGTATGAATGCGCCGTCCTGCAGGCCACTGCCAGGAGCTGATTATACAATAAAATAAAATACAAATAAAAAGAGGAATAACCTTGGAGGTCAATTATCACCCCGAAAGCGGATAGCAGAGGTCACGTAGTACAAATTTCAGCTCAATAGGTCAAGCGGTTTGTGAGCTACAGGTGATTTAAAATCCTGGACAGACAAACGAACAGCCACGGTAACGTATTGTATATAAAGAAGATAAGATTCAAAGTGAAGCCCTGTGATTGGCCAAGTTTCAACTCATCACAGGCTAATCACAATAACTAATAATTCAAGTTGACGACAACAAATTTAAGGGAAACAACTCATAAATACTATATTGCCTTTTACACAAGAAAGCAGAGACAATTGGAATAATTACGGAGCCCCTGTGTCATTTTTTTCAGATACTTTCAACCACACAGTAACTGAAAAGGGGCTCCATACCTATACATAATTTCTGATGCATAATAGTTCATTTTCATTGTTGCACTTAGGTAGAATGGAAATTGGAGACTTTATTGAACTATATTTTCAGCTTAGTGTTAAGCACAAAGACAACGTTTGTTGTTGCAGACCATCATACGTTATCACTGAAAGGCATCGGGGGCTCCATACAAGTGAAAGTGTGCAGTGACAGAATGTTTCTTTTTTCTGTTATTTTTTAATGTCACATTATCTCAATACACAGCCCATATGCGAGACCCAAATAAAACACCGTAAAGACCTTCGTGACAATATCAAGCGATGCGCACGGAATAGTTTCTGGTGCGCACGCGCACTTGTCAAGCACGCACTTAAAACTATCTGGTGCTCATTTGAAAGTATCTGGTGAGCATCAGATAAATCCATCCATCCGTCCATTTTCCAACCCGCTGAATCCGAACACAGGGTCGCGGGGGTCTGCTGGAGCCAATCCCAGCCAACATAGGGCACAAGGCAGGGAACCAATCCTGGGCAGGGTGCCAACCCACCGCAGGACACACACAAACACACCCACACACCAAGCACACACTAGGGCCAATTTAGAATTGCCAATCTAACTAACCTGCATGTCTTTGGACTGTGGGAGGAAACCGGAGCACCCGGAGGAAACCCACGCAGACACGGGGAGAACATGCAAACTCCACGCAGGGAGGACCCGGGAAGCGAACCCAGGTCATCAGATAAATCCCCAGAACAAAAAGCACAATGTCCCTTCAGGGGTCCGTAAATATTATCTTTTATATTAAAGACAGTGGATTAATAAAGAGAAAAGGGAATCGGAGAAGTTGTCATATGCAGTTAAACAAACGGCAACAAAAGCTACTTTGAAGAATTCAGACCTTTTTTATCTTGTCCTTTAATTAAAATCGAAACGATAAGAGTTTGGACCGTAAGCTTGTTTTAAGGGCCTCAGCTTTTCAATTGGAAAAAGAAAAGATAAAGACGACTTTGAAATCCCTGCTTGACAATAGTCTTGTTCGCTTAAATGCAAAAGGAGTCTTTAACTTATAAACCCGTTAAGCAGTCTCGTGTCTTTTTGATAAAGAACTTGTGAACGTTTGATACATTTGTGGCTATTTTAAAGATCTGTTCTGTGCTTATCATTTGTTGCTGTGCGTCATACAGTATAAGTTTTGGTGTGAAACGAGTATTGCATTATTAAAGCGGTAATCCACATTTATATAATTACACATCAAAAATTATGAAGATCTAGCTGAAACTCTGAAGAACAAAAACACACAACTGCATAAATATAGTAAATGTACAGTTTAACAGTAAGAAAAAATCTGTAGTGCAATTGCAGATTAAAAATGATTCAAACTTGTAAGTGCAGGTATATTTACATTTAAACTACGTTTCATTGCCAATGCCAGTTAATTGTTCGTGTGAGTGTAATGTGATGTGTGGGTGACAGACTTGCACAAGGAGCAGAGTCCCAGCTTTATTGTTGTCAGCACAGGAACATTCTCAAAGCATTTATCAAAATGGGGGCTGCCGCTTTTGACACACAAACACAGCAAACTAGCAGTGACGTTAACGTCACCCTACACAAGCGCCCTTCTTCAGATTACAAGACCAGATAATCTTCCTCGGAGTGAAGACAGAAAGTGAGAGCAAGCCCAGGTCAGTGGCCAGTTTTTAATATTCCTGCATCAACCATCGGGCGACAGACGCGTTACGCGGTGAGCCTGAGAACTTCTAGCTGACCCGGCAGCGGACAATCAACTGCTGTCTCTCCTAACAGAGTTTTTAGCGCACAGCACCGGGGGTTGGGGTTGGATAGGGGTTTGTGGGGGGTGAGGGGTGGGGGGGGGGGGGAGGGGGGGGGCGCTTGTACCGGACTCTCGAAAACAATATGACAGCTTGTACTAATCAGACGCATTTTACTTTTGTTTGTGACATACAATGGAAAACTATTTTTGTACAGATTTTATTAGTATCTATTTTAGCATCGTAGAGGCACTGAACAATTAGGCTACAGAACTTCATTTTATTAATAAAAAATGTACAGTTAACACATGTGGTCTATAGTTGAATTATAAACATACAGTTGAATATGTGGTGGCGCTGCTGCCTCGCAGTAGGGAGGTCTGGGTTCGCTTCCCGGGTCCTCCCTGTGTGGAGTTTGCATGTTCTCCCCGTGTCTGCGTGGGTTTCCTCCCACAGTCCAAAGACATGCAGGTTAGGTACATTGGCGATCCTAAATTGTCCCGTGTGTGTGTGAGTGTGTTGCGGTGGGATGGCACCCTGCCCGGGATGTTCCTGCCTTGCACCTATGCTGGCTGGGATTGGCTCCAGCAAACTCCCGAGAACCTGTGTTAGGATATAGCGGGTTAGAGAATGACTGACTGGCTGACTGACAGTTTAACCCTTTGCGGTCGTTAGGCCAGAAAACTGGCCTTAGTAAAAAGTGCGCTATAGGTCGTCAGGCCACCGCTGGTGGCCCTGCAAGTTTCTGACCGATTTGCACAGTCGCCTGTTCGAGAAAAGTGGCCTGTGTTATTCCTACGTGCTTGAAAAAAATAACTGCTGTAATTATTGGCATTTTTTCAATAATTAATTACGACTAATGTAGCGTGACGTTGAAAATTAAATACGACTGCAAAGGGTTAATATTGGACATACTGTTTCTATACGTCTGGTTATGCAGTAGCTTAGTGCGAAAAGATTTTTAAAGGGATAAAAGAGAGAATAAAAATAAATAAATAAACACACACAATTGGCATTGGAATCGACCGACCAAGAACATAAACTCTGTGATCGGCATTGGCCTTAAAAAACCTGATCAGTACATCCCTATAGGATTAAGGATTCATTAAAAGTGACAAGATGTCCTCTAAACTGGACAAAGCTCTAGAAAGAAGTAAAAGAGTGGTGACGTACTATAACAGATAATCCACATATTTCACGTTCTGACAAAGGGTAACAATCTAAGAGATCGTATTGACAAACACAAAGCAGGTTTGGTTTCTTTGTTGAACCCACTAAGCATTAAACTAACCTTATAGACTGTTGCACATCACAGACGAAACAGACAGCACATTTTCTGTGAATAAGAAGCAGCTTAATTTTTCCAACATGGAAATTGTCATCCTCCCTATTCAGTAACACAGTTGTGCCCTTTTCATATTTCATCAATTTAATTTCATTTGCAGCAATAGTAACTGCAGAATGAAAAGCAAAGCCCAATATGACTTGTTGATCTGATCATTGTAGTCATCAGCATGAGATTCAGGCCTTTTATCCACTCGTACAGACGACTGAAGTAAACTAGCTGACCCTAAGTGTGCCTGTAAACGTTGGTGTCCTTCAGCCAATGTTCTACAAAGTTCTAAAGGTTATGTAACGTTCTCACACATTGCTTAAAATGTGTTTTTGCTTTCAAAACTGGAAACTGGAAGACATCTTCTGGATAATAATTAGCTGACTCTCATGTCAAAAGGAAATATTAATATCCCAAGATATATACACTCATCTATCGGTACTTTGAGGTATAAACTGTGGACACTTTTTGTGACTGAAGACAGAGAAGAAAATTAAAATTAGTCAAAACCTTTTATTAATACATACCAGGCAAGGGTAAAATGTCAGAGAAACACAGTCCTAGGACACCGCGCTTCATCTGCCTCGAGCGCAAATGTCCTTGTTCTTTTATACCTTTCTAATCTCCTGATCGTTGACCACGTAAGCAAAAAATAGCGTCCTGACTCATTGTACTTTTCCAATTTTGTAAAGTCATTACCCTAAAGGTATTTTTTCTTGTCACACACATCATCAAAAGAAAACTTCCAGAAAGTATACATGCTTCTTGTCACGTACGCAAAACACAAACAAGTTTCATCATTTTGTCCTATTTTCTATACACACATGCATTTTGTTCAATTACATCTTTTTATGTTTTCACACTCCTCCCTTTTTGAACAAAATGATGTGGGCCTATATAATTCTATCTTGAAATGGTTGATGAAGGGGAAGGGGAATAGGAAGTGGAAGAAGCTATACGAGACATGCGCTCCTCATGTAGCATATATGCCCTTTCCATAGAGGCGGTAAAGTACTTAGATATTATATAGCGAAACAAAGGGATAATACAACAACCAACCAGGAGGAGGAGACAAAATGTCACAACCAAAGAAATGAAAACAGATCTTATCCATTGTCCCCAGGATCCGAAGGAGGATGTAAACCACTGATCCCAAGGATTTGTAATGCCAGAATTAGTGGAAAGTTCTTTAGAGAGAGCAGTGAGGCCTGCCAATGCACGAGTTATTGATCCATCTGGCGCGGTATTATTTGGAATATATGTACAACAAGCATCACCAAACATAGCACAGACACCTCCCTTTTCTGCAAGTAACATGTCCAGGGCTAGACGATTTTGCCAAGTCATCAGAGAAGTACGATCAAGCTGTTCCTGTATGCCTTCAATAGCGTCTTTGGTGAAGTTAAGGAAACGTTGTTGGTTATAATAAAGGTAATTAATCCAGTCTACATTCTTATTAATAGTAATTTGGGGTATGATAGATTCAAAACCGGCAGCAACTTGATCCCTAGCTTTAAATCTGTCTGGGACACCCCTAGGGACTCCAATAGCATCTATGTATACTCCAGGGCCATGTAAGGAGATATTAGTAGGCGTATGGAAAAGAGAGCGGGTATGTCGGAAATAAAAAGGAGGTGTGGAATAATATGGGGGGTGAGAGGGAGGTAAGGATAGAAGTCTAAAAGGCATAACTAATTGGATTGGAGCACAGGTACCAGACCAGTTAGGGGGAAGGGTGACAAATAATTTGGACCTACAACACATCTAGGAGTGGTTTGGGAGAGAAGAAAGGAAGACAGAACGGTGTTCAGAGAAAAGTTAACCTGAAAAGTTTGAGAACAGAAAGAAAATGGTAATTCTCCTACCCATGTCATTCCATAAGATTTGAAACATGTATAATTTCCTTCGTGAGTTTTGAAACATAGGGGTATCCATGTGACGGGTGGGGGGAAAAAGAATAGATAGATTAGAACACTTTGAACCAGAGAGGGGTTTCTTGGAAGTAGTGAATAAGTACAGAAGGCAGGGCAACCCCACGGGGTCAGAAATGTTAGATAATGGGAAAGGGACTGTAGCTAAATGAGGACGGGCTGCAGCACACACATAACAATGAGAACGATTAACTTGCTTAGCTGAATAGAGAACCCACTGCAACCATCTATTCTGATTCCCATAACCAGTTTCTACTGAAAAAGTGGATGAAAGGGTGGAAATATTCATAATCTTAACAGGAGAAAAATCTGAACCAAAGGTTGGGGAGATGGGTGTGTGTGCCAGAGAATGAGGGGTGTTAGTAACAGGATTGTCAATCTTAATTAGAAATCTTCCGAAAGGGTCTGTTCCAGATACATATGCCCCTAATACATAAATACCTGAGTCATGTAAAGAGGGGTTTTTCAAAGTAATGATCAAGGGGTTACAATGGTTGTCAGCACATTCATGAGAGGCATGTCCTTTTATGATAGAAAACCGATTTTTCAAACCGTATTTTTGGGCCTCAAAAGGTTGATAACCCCAGTCCTCAGTTCCAGTGTTAGCAAAAACCCATTGCCAGTTGTCGCAGTCACTTCCCCTCATACACACGTATTTGTCAGATCCGGTCCACTGGGCTTGTCGACCAGTCCCACAGTTGATAATAGAGCAGAAATCAAACTGCACTGATGTGGTAATTCCCAACGGGAAAGTCAAGGTGACCAGGGTAGTAGACAAGGGAAAAGAAAAACATAGTAGCACAGCAATCAAGGGTGCCATCTCTTGCAATGTGAGGCGTGAATCCAGGCAGGCAGTCCTTCAACTTTCACGGCATGTGGTGTGGATAGAAGAATTTGGAATGGTCCTCTCCACCTAGGCTGATGCCAGTGTTTCCTCCGAGTATCTCGAACCAGGATCCAGGTGCCCAAGGAAATTGGTAAATCCTTGGAAAGGGGGCTGGTCCTCCAGGCTCGATGAACCTGCTGGTGGATTTCCTTCAACGAGGTTCGCAAACCTGCAAGACTAGAGAGAAGATCATTGTCCACAGTATGCAAATTCACATTACAACCATGCCAACGGGCATGGGACGTCCGGTCAGAATCTCAAACGGCGATAGTCCCAGTTGTCGGTGTGTCCGTCCCCTTAGTCCCATTAAAGCTAAGGGTAGTGCATCCGGCCATGATAAATTAGTTTGTTCACAAATTTTTGCGAGTTTAGCTTTTAAAGTGCCATTGCATCGCTCTACGATGCCTCCGCTTTGGGGATGATATTCACAATAGCCAGGTGGTTAATTCATTTATAATGGAGTTCACAAAATGAGTGCCATTATCTGTTTGTAACTTTTGAGGGATACCCCATCTTGGAATAATCTCTTTAATTAGTGCTTTAGCTACTGTTTTGGCATCGCTGTGTTTTGAAGGGAAAGCCTCTATTCATCGGGAGAACACATCGACAATCACAAGACAATATCGGTACCCTTTAGACGGGGTTAGGTCAATGAAATCCATTTGGAGGTGTTCAAACGGACCCATTGGATTAGGGGTAACGGCGGGACTTACCTGGGTACCTTTTCCCACATTAAACTTTTGACATATTGCACAGCATCTGCAAAATTGCTCTGCATATGTAGAGAAACCTACAGCTTCCCAATGTTTTTCAACATCTCGAACCATGGCATCTCTTCCTGCGTGATCGAGGCCATGGGCGATTTTTGCCATTCCTGGGAAAGAGGCTTTTGGGAGAAAAGGTTTGTTAGTGTGTTTATGAGTCCAGACTCCATCAGAAAGGGACCTTTCTTTAGACCATTTTCTCCTTTCGATATCCGTGGCTGCACTCTGTAAAGAAATAATTTGATTATCAGGGTCCTGGTCATTTCTCTGTTGGAATAAAGAAATTGGTGTGTTATTATATGCAGCCTCTTTAGCAAAGTGGTCAGCTAATTCATTTCCTTTGCTAACAGGATCCTGTGTGAGCTATCTTAAGTTGTGCTTAAAGGTTATCTATGCAACATACTTAAACGCGTCTTTTCCTTCATGCTTATTATTACAACTTAAAACATACGTGCTTGAACCTTTATTCGTATCAAGTGTGCTGACCACTGCGTCACCATGCTCTTCCTTTATAGTACCTAAAATACACAACTTCCATTCATATCACAATTAGACACACATTCATATCACAATTAGACACATTCCGCTTATCGCCAAAAAACTTGTCTCCCTTCTCATGTAATATTATTAAAAGAGTATTTTTCCTTCAAACTTGATCAGGGTTTAAAAGGAAAAATATTTTTGTATATTTACAAGCCTTAAACAAAAGTGGAGACATTCATTTGCGCTAAACCAATTACACAAATCGATAATTATCTTTTTCAGTTTTTTAGTTAGAGCTCTCCAGTACTGGTCTTAAATCCCCTTAGTTTCCATAGTGTTCCATGATCATGGCAGACTCCAAAAGCATACCTGGAATCTGTATAAATTGTTACGATCTTCCCTTCGGACAGCTGACATGCTTGAGTGAGTGCTACGAGTTCAGCTGCTTGTGCACTTAGCTTGATGAAATTCGATTTGCTTCCAGCAGGCGGTCCCCTTGGACCACTGCGTAACTGGTTGAGGGTGCTCCATTTTTCAATTGCAAGGAACATCCATCCACAAAAATCATTTCTCCAGTTTCTAAAGGTGTTTCCTGTAGATCTACTCTAGGTTTTACAACCTTTGCTATTTCATCATGGCAATTATGTGGTTCTCCTTCGTTATTAATTGGGAGAAGAGTGGCTGGATTTAAAGTGGAGCATCTTTCAATTGTAACATTTGACAAAGTACATTCTGATACTCATAGGGATCCCTTTAATACACTCTATAACACACAAAATCACCCAAACCATTTTCAACACACTTCACCCCAGTATTATTCTATATTTACACTATATTTGGAAACAATGCAGCAAAGGAAACAGAAACAAATGGACTCTGAAGAAAAGCAAGTTCCACTCTTCAGGACAAACAAACATAAAACAGCCTCTCATGATGTTAGCTGGTGTTAACACAATCCTGCTCAGCTACGATACCACAGCAAGACCGCATTCCCAGAAAAAGGCTACAGTCACAGAGAATATTAACTCAATGCACAACTTTAAATACACACGTCACAAGAAAAAAGAAAAGGACAGAAGAAATTTCATGAGAACTACATCCGTGCTTGCTAATACAGCTTCTGTTGTTGCAGCCACAGCACGAAGACACGGAGGAAGTGCTGCGGCCACTGGATCCAGTTTTTTAGAAAAATAAGCCACCGGTCTTTGTTTATCTCCATGTTGTTGCGTCAGTACTGCATTCATAAATCCCTGCTTTTCGTCCACGAACAAAGTGAATTGACGAGAATGATCAGGCAAACCTAGCGCGGGCGCAGATAGAAAAGTAGCTTTGAGGTTACAGAGAGCCTTCTCAGCCAGTTGTTGCAACGGCTGTGCTCTTTCAGTAAAATTTAGAACCCACTGTCTGCAGTAGCCCAGAATACCTAAAACAGACATAACCTGTTGTTTTGTGACCGGTCTAGGAAGATTTTGGATGGCTGTAATGCAATCGCTAGAGAGAGCTCTTGTTCCATACATAATGTCATGACCTAGATATTTTACAGTTGTTTTGATTAGCTGCAGCTTAACTTTAGAAACTTTATGGCCATTTTCCCCCAGAAACAGCAACAATTTCTGAGTATCTATTGTACAATTTTCTTCCGTAGCGCTACATATTATTTCCATCTACATACTGTATCAATGTACTACTTCCGGCCAGACGCCTTCTAAATTTTGGGCAAGAGCTTAACCAGAAACACAAAGGGCTTCTTTGTATCCCTGAGGCATGACGGTCCATGTCCATCGGCGGTACCGCGTTTGACGAGATCGGGATGTACGGCGGAGATGCCAGCCTCTGCTTCGGGAGACAAAGGATATTGGGCACGGTGCGGGCGGAAGGAGGATTTCGGGTGGATCACCAGAGGCTCACAATGGGCTATCCTTTGAAACACTACTTTAGTTATTAAATGGTCAGGAGTATCAAAAATACCTGGAGTAACTTGTAACCAGTCTGTTCTTTCAAGGCATTTTTCCACCCATGGTCCTATTTCCTCCCATTTAACAGTATGTGATTTAGCTAAGGAAAAATATGAGGCACTATTTTACCAAGATAATATATGTGCTGTGAGCATGTAAAATGAACAGAAGCAGCTGCCTTTGTGGATGAAATAAAAACACAGTAGATGTGAAGGGTTTCGGGGCAAGTACCAGAAGTAAGGAAAGATTCTAGCCAGGTGGTGTCTACCTCTATAGGGAAGTATTGGGCAGTACAGTGTAAAATGTCAGGGGCCTGTAAATTGAGAAAAAGACAAGGGGAAAAAGAAATGTAGGGCTTTGAGGAGAATGGTGTGTGGGGAAATATCTAAAGTCCATGCTGCAAAAGAGGGTTTGGGGTAAGGGGTAATTTGACACAACAACTTTTGGGGTTGAACAAAGTATGTCCGCCAGGACGTAACTGGACTTGAAGAGGTTTTGATACTTGAAGAAGGTGAGGTTGTCCAGAAGCAGTAAGCACAGTAACAGTTTCGTTTGAGGCAGGGACCTTTGCCAGCGAGAGGGTAGATCGAGTGGCACCAGTGTCGATTAAGAAAACAGTCTCAGTGCCATCAACGAACAATGTCAGTAAAGGATCAGTCTCTGAATTATGGGTGAGCAAAGGTAGTTGAAAAAAGTGGCTGGAGGTCCCAGCGTTTTCCTATGGCCAGTATTTGTTAGTCAGGGGTGTCAGAGAAAACAGGTGGAATAAGGGGAGGTGGGGGCTGTTGCTGTCTGTGAGGGCACTCCCGACGAAAATGTCCAGTTTCACCACAAGCGTAGCAAGAGTAGGAATTAACATTGGGATTAAAGGGAGAGGGAATAAAAGGATTCTTAGTGTGGTCAACAGGAGGAGCTCTAAAACCACCTCGTCCTCTTCCTCGTCCTCGTCCCCTTGCTCTTAAGCCATATCCTCGACCTTGGTCAGGAGCATTCCTGGTATAATAGTTCATCTGTGCTGCCAATAATTTGGCATGAGAGTCCGATTCGGCATGTTCAGCATGTCGTTTGACTTCATCAAACGTGGCACTTTCCCACTCAATACAGGAAGTGCGGACCTTGTTTTGTATATCAAGGCGCAAACCGGAAACAAAAGGTGGAACTGCAGCTCGGGTGCGGTCATCAGCATTTCCCAAGCCCGAGTGATTAGCCATAAAGTCTTGAATCCTATGTGCCCATTCATCAACCGTTTCGTCTCTCTTTTGTTTTACAGCAGAAATAAGGGACCAGTCCGTTCCTTTTTTATACGCCTCCCATTGTGGGTTAAATTCGCCTTCTCCACCTATCCCCTGTCCTCGAGTTAAAGCTGGGTTCCATACCCATGGAACGTCATTGCGGACACCCCTGCTAACAGTGGCCCATGTGGTCCCAAGCTTTCGACGAAGTACCTGGGTCCATTCAGCAGCATTAGGCTTATACATGCTATCTAACTGATCAAATTGTTCAACAAATTGTAGTCCTCCTACTTCCTTTGGATCTGGA
The DNA here is from genome assembly GCF_900747795.2 of Erpetoichthys calabaricus. Classification (NCBI taxonomy): domain Eukaryota; kingdom Metazoa; phylum Chordata; class Cladistia; order Polypteriformes; family Polypteridae; genus Erpetoichthys; species Erpetoichthys calabaricus. Next base: position 318,339,471 of record NC_041397.2, read on the forward strand.
AGTGCATTCACGACATCTTTTAGTTCTTGGATGTCCCAATTCCGATTTATCATAACTGTTGTGGGATTTTGGGGTCCAGCTGGATGGGCAGGGTTATAATGGGGATTGGGAACTTCTATTAAAGGGCAAGTAAGTGAAGGATTAGAGGAGAAAAAAGTTGGAGCTGGTTTGTGAGTGGAGATTTGACTTCGAGTGCATTTGGAGACGGGGGTTTGTCTAGTACAGGGTGAGTCATAGTGATCTGTGCCTGGGGGATCATCGGGAGAAACTTCTGCTAGTTGTAGTGTAGGGGGGGCAGTCGGAATAGGGGATAGAGGAGGGGATAATAGAGATGTCTGAGGTTGGTTCTGAGGAGGGGAAAAAAAATAATAGGATAAATCTAAACCTGTCTTCTTTTCTATAAATTTTCTAGGAGACCCATTTTTACGGGGCGTCTGTTGATCCTCCGAAAATAATCCTTCCAGCACTAATGATTTTGATCCCCCTGTGCGGCGATTAACAGGCTTACTGTTATAAGTTCCCATTATGTTCCCTTGCCCTCCCGGGTTCTGTATTTAATTTTCCAACTATATACTGATTCGCCTAATCCCTTGTACGTATGAATCAGCGAGGCATTAAGTGTGCCACTCACTAAACCTAAACTGTTCCCTTCTTAGTTTCAAGGGGAGACACTTAACTATCGGTCCTGATCCAGTTCCCAGGAGAACACGGTTTTGTTGCTTATTCCGTATGTAGATTTATTTATTTTCCCATAGCGCTACATATCTTCCATAGCTACATATCTTCCATAGCGCTACGTATCATTCCGTTCCTAACAGCAATCCTGTAATCTGTGCTCTTTTCGGTTTATATTTCCATACCACCCCGTTACTCGTCCCGTTAGCCTGTCCGCTCACATCCCCGGATTCCAGCTCAGGTGACTTCGTGTCCGATTCGGTTCAAGTCTCCATCACCTTAAGCAACCCGTTGAGATATGAGTATGACTAGACGGTCAACAGGAAACTCGCCCTCCCGTTATTTAGAAAATAAAAAATGTTCGGAAATCCCCCGGTGCTTACCCCAGCCTGGAAGTGTGCAAGCTCTGTCTGGAAATCCGTTCAGTCACTGTGGATGTAGCAAAGAGGAGACCAGGGGCTCCTCACGCAAGAACTGTTTCAGGACAGGGCAGTCCTAACTTTTACCGGAGCTGCATGCTCTGCTGCCGGAGCTCAAGTTGACGGCAGTCCGCTGGTAAGACGGATCACTGAAATGGTCTCGCTGGAGGAGTCGACCGGCCGTCTCTTGCCCCACGTCCGGGCGCCAAAAACTGTGGACACTTTTTGTGACTGAAGACAGAGAAGAAAATTAAAATTAGTCAAAACCTTTTATTAATACATACCAGGCAAGGGTAAAATGTCAGAGAAACACAGTCCTAGGACACCGCGCTTCATCTGCCTCGAGCGCAGATGTCCTTGTTCTTTTATACCTTTCTAATCTCCTGATCGTTGACCACGTAAGCAAAAAATAGCGTCCTGACTCATTGTACTTTTCCAATTTTGTAAAGTCATTACCCTAAAGGTATTTTTTCTTGTCACACACATCATCAAAAGAAAACTTCCAGAAAGTATACATGCTTCTTGTCACGTACGCAAAACACAAACAAGTTTCATCATTTTGTCCTATTTTCTATACACACATGCATTTTGTTCAATTACATCTTTTTATGTTTTCACAACAACATGGCCTGTGCTTACAACTGGTGAACAAATGAGTTTAAACAATTTGCCTGAGCAACAGAAATCAACTGCCACATACTGCTGTTCTCTGGATTTTTAATTCTGTGTCCTACTATAACAGGTAGCAGTCACAATGAGCACCAGTGCTGGATGGTATGACCAGCTACCTTCTCACTTTCTGGGTGAACTGCTGCAGGATTATCATCTTCATCATTTCCAAGATACCTGAACTGGGTTAGACAGCGATTCAGTTCCGAGTATGCTTGGATGAACAAGGTTTTAATCATCAATGGAGCATCAAAAGAAACAATACTTTCAAAAACGTCATGCCCAAGACATGGGGACAATCCAGGCTGACAAATATGAAAATGTTTTAGTTGATTAAAAGGTGAGTCAAACTTAACACCACAAACAGAATCAGGGCCACTGCTAACCAATTCCCGTAAATTATTCCAATAGGAGTGTGTGGTGATCTGAAAGGTTACCCTGCCTGTTTCACAATATCACCAAAAACGACCACTTCTCCTAAAATTCTTCACAAAGCCTCCAGTCCACACACAGCTGCTTTCAGAACTAGTCCATCACTTAATAATAATAATAATTCATTACATTTATATAGCGCTTTTCTCAGTACTCGAAGCGCTATCCACACAGGGAGGAACCGGGAAGCAAACCCACAATCTTCCACAGTCTCCTTACTGCAAAGCAGCAACACTACCATTACACCACCTGTGAGGACAAAGCAATACGACTGTCGTCACGATCTTGTAGATCTTATAGGCTGAGCACCACAACTCAAGTCTCTTGGGTTTTGTCTTTCCCGAACCCAACGGGTTTCCAATTTCACATGCAACCTGGTACATGATCAGCGCTAAGGAAGATGGTTCATTCTGGACAAATGAATTACCTAAACGTCCTGGAATGTGAGAATGCATTTTCTCATACTGATGTTTCATTGCCTGACATTCAAACAGTGCAGCACTGCTTTTCTTTGTGGGCACAGACTGTGCAGAACATTCTTTCTAACGCCTAGAAACAAAGGCACAGGCTCAAGAGAACTGAAGTGACTCTTACAGACTGCACTTCTCCTTCTCTGATCAGTTTTTAAAACTCCGCTATTGCAGGTCTGAAGGAGGTCCACATTTTTTCAGTTCATCAATCACACATTTCATCGTCATTTCTGAAATTCCAAGCAGTGTCAGCCTTTCCTGAAGTAGCCTTTGAATCTCATTAACTTTATTCCCATATATATGTTTGTTGTTTTCCCCAAGCTTAATCTATCGGAATACTTGTTTTAACTCCCCGCACAACTTTGCTCCTATAAGCTTTCACTCCGTTTACTTCTCCCTTCTTCTTTTTAACCTCCTTGAATAATGCTATCGGACTAAACTTGTCTAAACTTAAGGATGGTTTTATGTATCACCTGTTCAATCTTGTTCCTAACAACTCCATTAATCTTCGTTCGAACTCTTTTCTTCTACGCTCCTTTTTCTATTCTAACTCATATTTAAATCTTTTTTTTTTTTTTACTTTTCTCTCTCCCTTTCCCCGAAAACCAGTCACCAAAGTCCATTACACGCTCTTCCTCTTCTACATGGGACTCCATACTGATCCAATCACAAACCAGTTAATGCCAACCACCGCCAGGTTTCTCCTCTAGCCGATCGTCTCTAACAACCGTCGTCTGTCCCGTTCAGCATCCTTTAGCCAAGCCAAATCCCCGGTCATGACACTTGGCTCCGCTCTTCTTTCGAATTTTATACGCAACGTTAATGGCGGGCGGGTGTGAACTGAGGACCAGTGACGTCAGCATGACACGGGGAGTCAGCGATTGTCCAATCACATTAAATAAAAAAAACCTAAAACACTTGTGGTATTTGGTACCAAGTGATGTGGGCGTGTTCGGGGCGCAGAAAACCACGCCCCCCGAAAAAATGCTAAAAGAACTAATTAACGGCTATCCTTGGGTCTCCTGCTTGCCCAAAGATCAAGGATTCGCATTCAGTCTCGTTTGGCCAGCCGGTGTCCTTCTCTCCGGAAATTTAAATATTCACAATTTTTTTTTCTCATACAAAGATTTAACAAATATAAGTCGGAAACATTTTTAACAGATGTTGACATGCGCTGACACCGGGCATGTTGTACAAATAAGCACATTTATTTCATGACTATTCCACATTATCTAATTAATTTTATTAGAGTTTTTAAAGTTGTTTTTTTTTTTTGTTCTGGTACCGATCGTTTGTCATAGTACAGGCCGCTCATTAATGGTACGGCCCCAGATCGCTACCACCGGGTTTCTAGGTGAAGCAGCAAGTTCGACGGTGGATGCTCTATCTGGTACGTTGTGTTTTCAGCTCTCTCCAAGCCCTTTCTAACTTTATTTGTTACGTATATTATTTGGAAATGCTGGAGTGTGTATTAAGTCATGTTTTTCACCCAAATTCTTACATGTAGTTTTTACATTTTTATTTTTGAAAAAAAAAAAAAAGTTAACGGTTATTTTTTTAGCATAGTGACACAGTGTTTTAATGTAATTCAGCGTGGTGTGCAATGTTTACAAGTTGGGTTTTATGTTTTATTTTTTAGATAGTATTTCTTTTCTATTAATCATGCTTATCAAGGTTTGTAATCGAATTATTATTCAATAGGCATAGGGGAGAAACTGTAGTGTTATGCCCTCTTCTCTTTTTGATTTGTTTCTGGAAAGGAAAAACAAAATAAAGTTGTGTTTTGCTCCTACATGCCTCTGAGATGACTTCCCCGACACAACGCGGAGTAGGACGGAGTCCAGTCGGTTACACAAGTGTGTTAAACACCCTGAGTACAAACGTTTACATTGAAATGCAGAGTTCCGCTAACTTCTCAGAAAAGCAGGAGTTGTCGTTTTGCTGTAGGCGCTCCTCCTGTCGATGGTGTAATGGCAGCTCATTCGTTTGGTGATTCTTACCGAGCTGACGTAACTTGTCCAGCGCCATTGCATAACCCTCCCTTCAAAGTGGCTGTCCTCAGTGATCCACTTCCAATTAATTGCAACGGTGCACAAAGTCGTCAGAATGGCTTGTGGTCTTCACTCTCGCTTCCATGTTGAGGGCACATCAGCAGGGATCGGGAGTGCTGTGTTGTCTGGGATTCTGCGTGCTGCACTGGCAGGTGGCACAACCGGGATGTTAAGTGTCGTGCTGTGCGACAGAGGTGTTAAACGCTGATCAGCTGTACAACAAGCTGGCGAACCTCCTCGTGTGGAGATGTACCGGTCTCTTTGCTGTTTTCCTTTACTGAACTGTCGCCGCAAACCATATTCCAGATTTGGATCTCAGCTTCGAGGCCCACGCTTTACAACGCATCTCCGATCTGCCTTGTCATTGGCCTGTGCATATTTACACCCGGCCCTGCTTCTCACTTGGGGTCAGTGGCAACTCGATCTGCCAAATATTTTTCCAGTTCTATTAGCCTGAATCCCTGCACCCGGGCTGATGGAGAAGCGGTGGTAGAGCTGCAAACGGCACTCCAGATTACGCAGCTGAGCCTGGAGTCTCTCCAGCACCACCTCCGAGGAGCCAAGCTGGTTTATGTTTGGTCATCAAAGCACTCGGCGCTCTGCTAAGTCAGCCTGTAGATATTCTCCATGTCCCGCTTCTGACTCCAGTGTAGCGTCGGCACCGAGTGTCACAACGGAAAGATTGTCGGCACTTTGAGGTGGCATTGAAAGGGCTGCCATCATAGCAAAGGTCCAGCGGGCCACTAGTCCGTCGGTATCCTCCGGTGAATGAAATTTTGAACATCGGCTTTTGCGCGCCCCGTGGCGGGTAACGGTCGATCATCGAGCGGCAAGAGAGCCTACCCCTCAGCCGCAATATGACTTAATCTATATATATAAAAATGGAATGGGTGGGTCGTCGGGTGGGCCTTTTTTTCATTCCGTTGAAAGACACGCCCTACTCACTGGACAGTTAAAAACACCAATCAAACTAACGATGACATCAAGTATTACCCAATCAAAAGTAGGAAAGGAGGCATCTTCATAAAATGCGTGTGGGATGATTTGCATGAGACGCTGCTTTAAAAAAAAAATGATAAAAAAAATACGGGATAAATCCCGTCCAGTATTGATTCAAAACGGGACGCGCAATTTCATTCTCAAACGCGGCACGATTCCGTATTTTAAAGGACGGGTGGCAACCCTACAGTGCCAGGTAACCACCCATACAATCAGATTGTGATTCAGACTAGGAATGCAATGAATGTAATTACCCCGATCTACATACAAGGCGAAAGTGTTGCAACATTCAAAGGTGATGGTTTGGGATAAGTACACCATGGAACATAAAAGAGCTTATAAGGCCTTGAACCGAAAAAAGCAACATCTCAGAGATCGTAAAAAAAAAAATAGGAGCTAATGTCGTTTTACTCGCTGTAAATTTTAGTCAAACATTACCAGTTATTTCACGAGGGAGACCAGCAGATGAACTCAACGCGTGTTTAAAATCCATGCTTCTACCACGCTCGGTTATATGTCGCGTGTTCTCGGGTAGGTACACCAAAAAATGTATACATTTAAGCATGTAATGGGCAAACAAAAAATGAGGTATACCCGAAGGCACAGCAGTAGTACTTAATGTAACTTTACTTCTTAAATGTTAATGTTTTACTGTTTAATAATTTATACGCTTCTTATATGTTGTTCAAATTCTTTTATCAAAATACCAGTGACAGCGCAATGCACGATAACATCGAGTGAATACACCATACACATCCGCCCACGGCTGCCCTGCTGTGCGCAGATAGGACTTGATTGTACAATAAAATAAAATAAAGATAAAAAGACTAAAACAATCATCACCCATAAAGCGGATAGTAGACGTGACGTACTATATGTGTACCATATTTCAAGTGTATAGGTGCAACGGTTTGCGAGCTACAGGTCATTTAAAATCCTGGACAGACACACAAATTGCCACGGTAGCAAATTACAGAAGAAGATTTTACTGTTTAATAATTTATATTTATATGAAATGTGCTTCTTATATATTACTTCATATTCTCATATGATAATGATGTTAATGTTTATATTGATTTCTGTGTTATTAAAACTGCATGTATGTGTGTATATGTATATATATATATATATATATATATATATATACTAGCAAAATACCCGCGCTTCGCAGCGGAGAAGTAGTGTGTTAAAGAGGTTATGAAAAAAAAAGGAAACATTTTAAAAATAACGTAACATGATTGTCAATGAAAGCCCGTTTCACTCAGTAAGTCTTATGTGTGTGTTTATGTATGTGTGTGTATATATATGTACATGTGTATATGTAGATATGTATATATATGTATATGTATATAAATGTTTATGTGTGTGTGTATATTATATATATAATATATATATATATATATATATATCTATATATATATATATATATATATATATATATATATATAAAAGACAGCAACAGTTATAACAATGACAACACAATTACATTGACAATCATGTTACGTTATTTTTAAAATGTTTCCTTTTTTTTTCATAACCTCTTTAACACACTACTTCTCCGCTGTGAAGCGCGGGTATTTTGCTATATATATATATATATACGAGCTGTATATACCCGGCGTTGCCCGGGGCAGAAGTAACCTAATCGGTCAAACACTTACATATATACCAAAGTAAACCTAATCAGTCAAACAGTTACATATATAAAAAAACCGAACCTAATCGGACAAACAGCTAATCTATATACATAAGCAAACCTAATTGGTCAAACAGTTACATAAATACAAAAGCAAACCTAATCGATCAAACAGCTTCATATATACAGAAGCGAACCTAATTGGTCAAACAGTTATGCATGTGCAGAATAATTTTACAAAGATTATGCGTGTTAACAATCATTAAAAAGAAAAGATTGAGGAATTCTTCTTCTATATGTGATGAAGCTGGATGAAGCTGACTTGACGAAGACGTAGGTGGCATAGATTGGTTTTTCTAAAACAGAAGAAAAAAATGAGTATTTATTATTATTTTAAATTAGAATGAAAATGAGAACCTTGATTAGAGATAGATTATCCGTATTAAAATATGTGCATGAATAAACTTTTGGTAACTCTCTAGCAAAAGTTTATTCATACAAATTGGCATGGGATGGCTTTGTGAAAAAGTAAAAATTAGATAAAAATAAATTGAGAATGCGTACTTCGATTTGACTGAGATTATCTGTAATGATGAAAAAAAAGTTTAGTATGTTTTTTTTTCCATACGGGAAGGATTTAAAACCTTACATAGGCACCCTTCAGCCCGTACTGAAGGGTACTGTCAGATTCTTACTGACTAAAAAACACCCTTTTTATTCCACAGCTACCCCAAAAACCACTATTAGGCATTACTTTGGGGTGGCAGTAGTTTAGTTATGAAACAGCTGGGTCCTGAAAAAAATCTGTCTTATTAGTGGCTTCATCACATATAGAAGAACAGTTCCTCAATCTTTTCTTTTTAATGATTGTTAACACGCATAATGTTTGTAAAATCATTCTGCACATTCATAACTGTTTGACCAATTAGGTTCGCTTCTGTATATATGAAGCTGTTTAACCGATTAGGTTTACTTTGGTATATATGTAAGTGTTTGACCGATTAGGTTACTTCTGCCCCGGGCAACGCCGGGTATATACAGCTCGTTTTATCTAAATATTAAATCCCAGTAATGGCGCACTGCACGATAACGTGCAGTGAATACACTTGACTTGATCATTTATAGTATTCATCCTCTTTCTTTGTACGTTTAGCATTCCTTTGCTCAGAGGTTGATGTGCTTGCTGCTTCCTGAGCAGCTCTTCTTTACTCCAACCTAGCCACCGGCTGCTTCTCTTCTTTTGTCGGCGTCTTTTCGCGTTAAAATTGATTGTTAGTTTTTGTGTTGCAATTACTTGGTACGTTCTCTTTAATTTTTCACTTAGTCTGTGAGTTATGATTGTTAGTTTTTGTGTTGCAATTACTTGGTACGTTCTCTTTAATTTTTCACTTAGTCTGGCAGTTACGTCTTCAATCTGTCTCAGGAATAATTAGCGAAGGTGGCTGGGAATGAGAACGGCGCCCACACGCATGCGCGGCACTGCCGCCCTGCTGCGCGCTGCCGAGAGTTGATTCTACAATAAAATAAAATAAAAATAAAAAGAGTAATAAAATCATCGCCCTGAAAGCGAATAGTAGACGTCACGTAGTATATGTGTACCAAATGTCAAGTCAATAGGTGAAACGGTTTGTGAGCTACAGGTGATTTCAAATCCTGGACTAACGAACAGTGCATATTATAGAAGAAGATTGTTTGGCAGCAGGGCCGAATTTTCCTATAGGCTAACTAGGCTTCAGCCTAGGGCCTCAAGATCAAGAGGGGCCTACATTCAAATTGTTAGCAAAATTAAAATTACACTATTCTAAAAACAGTGAACACTAAAACACTGAACCGAAAATAAGGAGAAATTCTACGCATATGACTAATAAACAAACATAAAAATGTATTGGTTAATCACAGTAATGATGTATTTTATTATCTCTCATGTAATTTACAAACTTAAAAATGGAAGGTGAAAGGGCCTCATACGTGGAATAGCCTAGGGCCTCTTTTCATATAAATCCGGCCCTGTTTGGCAGTACGTTAATTGACCACCACTTGTGTAAGGAATCATTTAGCATGATTACAAAACACTTAGTAAAAGTCTATTTTTTTAGAGCAAAAATTTTGCAACAATAATATACAATTTGATGCACTTTTTTTCTACAGTCTTCTCCTTTCACATACAGCACCGTCTGTACAGAAATAGTAATGCGGGATAGTAAAAGCACAAGGACTAAACCAGCGTCTAGTATGGACACAATTAAAGCTTACATTGTAAATGTGTTTCTGTATTCCTTCTCCAGCGTTTCTGGCCCCATCACCTTTCAGAAACGGAGTCGCCTCCCTCTGCAGGTCCTCTTCATTAGCTTCCTTCGTGACATTTCTCCTGATTGCCTCTGTCATCGCAGAGATTTGCTGTTAATTTCTGTTTTCTACCTCAGTGTATTAATGAGCACCATTGAAATAATAAAGACAGACATGATAATCTATTGACTCTGACATCCAGAAGGACTGATGCTGGTTAGTGGCTGTAAAAACATACCCGCTGCTGTGGATGATGCTTTTCTGGCTGAGGTCCTTAAAAGACATGTTCTCTGCCACACTTGTCAAGTTAGGCCACATGGGAACAGCATTTGTCTTTAGGCAGGGAATCCTTCACCTCCCTGATTCTTTGACTGTTCTGCCTTCTTTAAAAGACATTTATTGCCGCTGTTGAGAAAACCACAGAACTAGCACGTGTGCCTTAGAACAGCTGTTGAAATACACAACATCATATTGTACAATCTCTGACAAATGCATTGTGAAATTACCAGTTTCTCTCCAAGCTTTTTAAAGCTGCATTGCATAACTCAGTAGTTAATATGACAAACTTTGATCAGTAATTATAGTAAGGTAAAAGAAAAGTTACCAGATGCAAACATCTGTGTACTGCGGTGGGTTGGCACCCTGCCCAGGATTGGTTCCCTGCCTTGTGCCCTGTGTTGGCTGGGATTGGCTCCTGCAGACCCCCGTGACCCTGTGTTCGGATTCAGCGGGTTGGGAAATGGATGGATGGATGAAACATCAGTGTATTTCCATGAGTGATCACAAATTAATTTTATTGTTGTCTTGAGAATGGCTATATTAGTCACAAGCGACTTACATGTGAGCTTCCACGCATCTCTGTTGAATGATCTTCCATGTAAATGGCAGGTCTTGGTAATGGGGGTCCATAAGCATTACTTTAGCCTGAAAAAGAAAATGCATTACTGGGAGGGCAAATGGTTATATCACTACATTATCAATCTCTTCATTAAATACTGAGATGGGATTTGTTGGGGGGAAAATGGTTATCAAAATGCTTACATCATATTTCCATACTGACCACACCATTGTTTTATTGCTTTGTTCGCAAAACTAACCAACAGTGGGCCACCGGCTGATGATGTACACTACACTACATATCTGAGCTCATACTGTGCTTTGTCAAGCTACTGTCCAGCACAGCAAGATTAAAAAGGTCTGAAAATCAACCTCAAGATTTTTTGTCATTTTCAGTAACTTACTTGAAGTTTGTAAAACCCAAGGTGTTACTGTAATAAAACAGTAAAATTGTTACTTATTGTAATTTCATAATGCAGTACTTTTACAGGGCTGTATATCTATTTTGTATATTTGGAAAACTACCTCATGAATATGAATGAGCTAAGGGGCCATATGTACCTGCCTGCCATGTCCCACTTGAGCTCTGAGCACACAAATGAATGTTCATGGGTTAGGCAGACAGGGACATTTCTTGTAATTCAAGACACATTGAATATTTTAGAGACCTCACTGATACAACAATTCATTTCTGATTAGACACCTTCAGCAGAGAGAGACACAAGTTGCAGTTTAAATCTTTATACAGGAATGCCGATAGTTAATATTGTGACTAAATAAACATAGAAATGTTCAGTGTACATGTACAGTTGTGCTTGAAAGTTTGTGAACCCTTTAGAATTTTCTATATTTCTGCTTAAAAATGACCTAAAACATCATCAGATTTTCACTCAAGTCCTAAAAGTAGATAAAGAGAAACCAGTTAAACAAATGAGACAAAAATATTATACTTGGTCATTTATTTATTGAGGAAAATGATTGAATGTTACATATTTGTGAGTGGCAAAAGTATGTGAACCTCTAGGATTAGCAGTTAGTTTGAAGGTGAAATTCGAGTCAGGTGTTTTCAATCAATGGGATGACAATCAGGTGTGAGTGGGCACCCTGTGTTATGATCTATCAAAGTCTGCTCTTCACAACACATGTTTGTGGAAGTGTATCATGGCACGAACAAAGGGGATTTCTGAGGACCTCATAAAAAGAGTTGTTGATGCTCATCAGGCTGGAAAAGGTTACAAAACCATCTCTAAAGAGTATGGACTCCACCAATCCACAGTCAGACTGATTGTGTACAAATGGAGGAAATTCAAGACCATTGTTACCCTCCCCAGGAGTGGTCGACCAACAAAGTTCACTCCAAGAGCAAAGCCTGTAATAGTCGGCGAGGTCACAAAGGACCCCAGGGTAACTTCTAAGCAACTGAAGGCCTCTCTCACATTGGCTAATGTTCATGAGTCCACCATCAGGAGAACACTGAACAACAATAATGTGCATGACAGGGTGGCAAGGAGAAAGCTTCACTGCTCTCCAAAAAAACATGGCTGCTCGTCTGCAGTTTGCTAAAGATCAAGTGGACAAACCAGAAGGCTATTGGAAGAATGTTTTGTTGACGGATGAGACCAAAATAGAACTTTTGGTTTAAATGAAAAGTGTTACGTTTGGAGAAAGGAAAACACTGCATTCCAGCATAAGAATCTTGTCCCATCTGTGAAACGTGGTGGTGGTAGTATCACGGTTTGGGCCTGTTTTGCTGCATCTGAGCCAGGACGGCTTGCCTTCATTGATGGAACAATGAATTCCAAATTATATCGGAGAATTCTAAAGGAAAATGTCAGGACATCTGTCCATGAACTGAATCTCAAGAGAAGGTGGGTCCTGCAGCAAGACAACTACCCTAAGCACACAAGTCGTTCTACCAAAGAATGGTTAAAGAAAATAAAGTTAATGTTTTGGAATGGCCAAGTCAAAGTCCTGACCTTAATCCAATCGAAATGTTGTGGAAGGACCTGAAGCGAGCAGTTAATGTGAGAAAACCCACCAACATCCCAGAGTTGAAGCTGTTCTGTAGGAATGGGCTCAAATTCCTCCAGGCCGGTGTGCAGGACTGATCAACAGTTACTGGAAACGTTTAGTTGCAGTTATCGCTGCAAAGGGGGGTCACACCAGATACTGAAAGCAAAGGTTCACATACTTTTACCACTCACAAATATGTAATATTCGATCATTTTCCTTAAAAAAATAAATGACCAAGTATAATATTTTTGTCTCATTTGTTTAACTGGTTTCTCTTTATCTGCTTTTAGGACTTGAGTGAAAATCTGATGATGAATTTTAGGTCATATTTATGCAGAAATATAGAAAATTCTAAAGGGTTCACAAACTTTCAAGCACAACTGTAAAAAAGTAGGTTTTTTTTAACTCTTAACTTTTAAGTTTTTAAATTTTTTATGCATATAGTGGTGTGTTCTTCATACTATGATAGTTTTCCTAAAATTAGATTAAAAAAAATATGTCACCTTGTTTACAATATTGCAATATATCGCAATGTATTGAATCGTAACCCCTGAATTATACGTATCGTATTGAAAAATTCTTGCCAATACACAACCCTACTTCTCAATATGCATAGACAAACTTGGACTTTTACTTCCTCACAAGTTACTTTTGTTTTTGTCTGACTTACCCTCTTTGCTTGCCTCTCCTCAGACTGATGATGGCTGAAGCCCTACTGTTTGGATCACAGGACAAGTCAAAATGCTTGATGTGTAGTGGCCCCCTTATTAACCCTCACCAAATGCCCTGTGGTCACAGTTTGTGTGAGAGCTGCTTCAACTCGGATCAGAGGCAAAATCCAGGATGTCCTCTGTGCAATAAGACCTACACATTGATGGCTGATCCTCAAAGAATGGAAGAAGTGTACTGTGACTGTTGCGCTGAGCCAAAGATGACAGCAGTGAAGTTCTGTCCAATCTGCACACACTCTTACTGTGAGACTCATGTGAAGCTTCACTATGAATTAGAGGACCTGAAGACACATCTATTGATGAACTTCTGTCCTACACATGTAGAAGTTCTGAACGTCTATTGCAAAACTGACGACATCTCTATCTGCCGGAGTTGTACATTACAAGAACATAAAGAGCATGTTTGGGAGGAACTGGGGACGGAGAGAGAAGAAGAACTGGTGAGTGAGGTTTACTGTTTAATAGAAATAAACTGAACAACAGGGGTTGAGGGATTTGTAAATGTAGTGTAACAGAGGAATCTATTCATCCATCTTATAATCCTGATTTTTCAAGGACCACGAATAATGAGCTCAAGGCCATCCTGGTGAAACCTGGTGCATGGCACAAAACAGTCCAGGATGTGACACCCGGTATAATCCATGGACAGTTACGTGAGCTCATTCAACTGAGATGGTTTTCTTTTGAGTATCTAAGGCAGTGGTGGGAAGTGGTAGCCCCTGGCAGGGGTGTGAGCAGCACATGGGCTACTCCTAAAAAATAGTTGACATTCTAGCCCTCACAAGATGAGGCTGCAGTTGGCAGGTGTAAGCTTGGTAAGTTGCTGTGCAGTGCCATTGCAAACATAATTCAGTACTCTGAGCTTTCACCACATGAATGGAGACCGTCTCTGGTGCTGTGTTGTGGAGGGTACGCGTGTTTTGTTGCGGGTCTCCCTTCGTGCATTTCAAAGAAATTTACATTTGGGTGAACTTCTCCAGGCTGGTGGTAAGGCTGTCCTCTTGGCATTGCAAGCAATCTTTGCTTCCATTTGGGAGACTGGCATCATCCCAACTGACTGGAAGACGGGACTTCTAGTCCCAATCTGGAAAGGGAAGGCTGATCAACTGGATTGCAGCAGCTACAGGGGGATAACACTGCTCTCTGTGCTGGTTAAGGTCCTCACTAGGGTCGGCTTCAGTAGGATCCGTGATCACTTGATCACCTTCCAGCGACCGGTTTTACGCCTAAGAAGTATACCATCATCCGCATCCTGGCACTGAGGGTTCTTATGGAGCGCAAATGTGAATATTGGCAGAGTTTCTTTGCAGCCTTTGTCGATTTTTTGTAAAGCGTTCGACTCAGTTGATCAAGCTGCCCTGTGGGACATCCTGAAGGTTCACGGGATCCCCTCGAGGTTGCTTGATATCATGGCCAGCCTGTACTCTGGTACTGTGAGGGCCTGCAGAGTGGAGGCAGAACCTCTACGTTTTTTCCCAGTTGATTCTGGGGTTCATCAGGAGTGTGTTCTGCTTCTACCTTGTTCAATGTTTGTATGGACTGGGTGTTGGGCAAGGTCGTGGGGTCCAGCGCTGTGGAACATCTGTTGGTGAGGATTCACGGATCTTGACTTTGCTGACGATGCTGTGATCTTCGCGGAGTCAATGGAGGCTCTGATCGGGGCACTCAAGAGACTGAGTGAGGAGTCGTTGGGTCTGGGCTTGCGAGTGTCCTGATAAAAACCAACATCAGGCCTTTAATGACCTCTTGGGCACAGTGGTCAGCAGTGTGTCTGTCTGCAGAGTGTGTGTTGACATTGTTGAGAGGTTTACTTACCTTGGCAGTGACATTCATGTCTCTGTTGACTCTTCCTGTGAAGTCGATAGACAAATTGGGGGGTCATGAGGTCGCTGGAAAGGGGTGTGTTGTGTTCCCGATATCTATGCAAAAGGACAAAGGTCCAAGTCTTTAGAGTCCTGGTGCGTCATGTCTTGCTACATGGTTGTGAGACATGGACGCTATCCAGTGACCTGAGATGAAGACTGGACTCCATCCCTGTGTCTCTCTGGAAAATCCTTGGGTACCGTTGGTTTGACTTTGTGTTGCTCATGGAGTCCCGAATAAGACACATTACCTGCATTGTGAGGGAGCATCAGTTACGGCACTACAGGCATGTGGCGTGTTTCCCCGATGGTGATCCAGCTCGTAACATCCTCATTGTTGGGGACCCGAGGGGCGGGACCATGCCAAGGGGTAGCCCACGTAACACCTGGCTGTGGCAGATAGAGGGTCATTTCCGGAGGGTAGGACTGGACCACATGTCTGCCTGGGGGGTTGCCAACCAGGATCCTGAGCTGTTTCGGTGTGCAGTGGGTGCGGTAACGCACTGTACCAGTGCATGCTCCCCAACTTGACTTGACTTGACTTCATCCCAGGCCTTTTTAAGAGACGCATTACTGTATAGCATCAACCAAACTATTTTGCCATCCACCACCAAGTCTAAGATTCTCACAATAAATTAAATGATGAAATTTCAGTGTAGTATTACTGTAAAGATATTCTTGGTTTTATTAAAAAAAAGTAAATTTACACTACTTCCCTTGCGGTCAGGAATGGCTGCTTGCAACAGCAGCTCCCATGTATGTTTGACTTTGCTGCTGTTTGCCAATTTTATTTTTTTTAATAACATGGATATCAGGAAATGCGTACAGTCTCACACTTAGCAGCTGTTGGAATTGTACTTGTTGTCTCCCAGAGCGCTTGAGCTAATTGCCATATAATGGATGAACTGTCAGCATTGATCAGGAGCCAAGGGGAATACAAATACAGCAGTCTCATGTGCTTCACTGAGATGTGGCTTAGAGTTATTAAGCTGCTTGTGGTGGGCTTACAACCTCATTTTATGTAGAGTGTGTTCACATTGCACTGCGCTGGCAATTTACATCTCCCCAATCCACCCAGCAGACACTGCCATCACAGCAGGCACAGTGCATTTTGCAATAAGTAAACTCACTACTGATCATTCCTGTGCTTTCATCACAATTTCTGAGAACTTTAACCATGTTTCACTTTCCTCCACCCTCGTCAATTTTTACCAATTTACTTCATAATCGGTGAAATGGGATCCTGGACTTGTATTCCAGTGTCAAAGAGGCATATAACTCTGTTGCTTTGCTTCCCTTATGCCGATCGGACCATCATTGGGTGCAGCTCATACCTGCATATAAACCCATCATCCAATAGCAGCCAGCCACCAGCAAGAATGGGCAGCAGAGGCTGCGGGCCTCTAAAGGCTGCCTTTGGGGAAAAATGAGTGAAGTATGCTTTGAGAGTCACACGGTGAGGACATTGAGGGTCTCAGCCACTATAGACTATACCAAGTTTTGTGTGGATAACACAGTCTCCACACAGACTGTTCTCCAGCTGTGGAAAACCACCTGTGTGGTCCCAATGCCAAAGAAACGGCATTCCAGTGATCCCAAGGACTTCAGACCAGTCGTTCTTATTTCATTACATCATGACCTTTGAGAGGTTGGTCTTAAAACTGTTACAATCCTGGGTTTCAGAACATCTGGATCCTCTGCAGTTTGTCTATCATGCACATACAGGTGTGGAAGATGCTGTGATCTACATGCTCCACAGAACCCACTTCCACTTGGACAAAGCTGGCACCACAGTCGGGTCATGTGTGGTGTGCTGTGGTCTCCTGGGGAAGCAATTTGAGCTTTTCTACCCACTGCTTTCAGGCAAATTCAGTGCTTCCTCCCAGTTTTCTCATGAAGTGCATTTTGAAATATCTATGCAGTATTTATTTATGTTAATGTCCGATTGATCGGCTCTATCGAGCGAGACTATCCTTTTTTTGTGTTTCTGGCATTAATAAAGTTTATCTAATCTAATTCACTTAATTTATGATTAGAGATGATTTACTTTAGTGGAGCAGTAAGGATATTTTGAACGTCAACACCTCGACTGATTATACCCCCAATGTGTGATTGTGAGATGAACGCTGACCTTCCACAATCTGGTAACCCTGACCAAGTCCAGCAGGAGTGTTATAATTAACTTGTGAAGGTGTCACTTTCATCATCTTTGCCAGGGGTGTCCAGTGCCAGTCCTAGAAAACTAATGTGGCTGCAGGTTTTTGTTCAATCCTTTATTCATAATTAGTGACCAGTTTTTATAGCTAAATAACTTCTTTTGCTTTCATTTTAAATGGATTGCTATTTAAGACTGACCCCTCAATTGCTTCTTTTCCTTAATGTGTCTGTTTATAATGCTTTCATTATAATAGCTTTGTTGGTCTTTGTGTATTTTTGTTTCTGTAAATCTTGTAGGCCACTTTGAAATGGTTTACTCATACTTGCACTGATCTCTAATCTTTTGACTAGACCAGTTTTCCTTAACCGTTGATTCCATTGATCTGATTATTAAGCTACAATTAATATCCTATTATGACCAAGCTATATCAGTAAGAGTTTTACAAAAACATTTTTAAAGTATGCAAAATATTGTCTAATTATCATTATCCCAAAGTCTCAGAAAATATGTATTTTATTTTAACCAATATCACACACCCTGATCCTACACACGTACACACTCACTCAGAGTGGCTGTAAAAGAGCTCTGAGAACAAATTCACACCACTGTGACAGTGCAGGCTGCAGGATCTTGATAAGTAGTTAAGAACTTATCCCTCTATCCTTCAGAACTGTGATGGGAACATTTAAAAGTCTGGCGTGAATGATCTTTCCTGGGAAATTCTTTATTCAACTGCAGAAACAAAGCCACCTATAGGAGAGAAGGATCAAAGTAAAGCAATACAGATTTATTTATGTTGTCCTTTATCTGTGTATATACTTGTGCATCTTCTGTTGACATGGCTTGGGAATACCTTGGGATCCCACATTATGAGTTGACAAAATGGATGGAAAGTCTAACAGCATATCGACAATGAACAGACAACGTGAAAGAATTTGTGTTGACTTTTGACAATTTATGAACTTCGGCAATAAAATGATCAGATCTCTTCATAGTTGTGTCCCAGCTGGAAAGTGAAACGGAGACCTCCAGCACTGGGTTTAGTGTTTGGTGGTAGTAGGAGTAGAGTTAGTGAAGTTGAATGAGTTTAAATACTTGGGATCACCAATTTAAGACTAACGGGGATTGTGGAAGAGGGATGAGAGTGCAGGCAGGGAGAAATGGGTGGAGAAGATTGTCAGGAGTGAGTTGTGACAGACAGGTATCAGCAAAAGTGAAAGGGAAGGTCTACAGGACCGTAGTGATGCCAGCTATGTTACTGTATATGGGTTGGAGACAATGGCTCTGACCAGAAAGCAGGAGACAGAGCTGGAGGTTGCAGTGTGACAAGGATGGATATCATTAGAAAAGAGGACATTAGAGGGTCAGCTCTAGTTGGACGGTTGGGAGACAAAGTCAGAAAGGTGGGATTGCGTTGGTTTGGACATGTGCAGAGGAGAGATGCTGGGGATATTAAAAGGATGCTAAGGATAGAGCTACCAGAGAAGAGGAAAGGAGGAGACCTAAGAGGAGGTTTGTAGATGTGCTAAGAGAGGACAGGAGGTGGTGGTTGTAAAAGAGCAAGATGCAGAGCACTGGTTGATACAGAAGGTGATCCAAAGTGGCAACCTCTAACTGGAGCAGCTGAAATTAGTTTTTGAGTATCTTGAAGTTTTGATATCTTTGATGTACAGTAAGCTCTTGACAGAGCTGGAGGAGGATATTTATGTGTCAGTCTGAAAATGGGGGTTTGATCTCTGTCTGCATGTGGATTCAGCTGCTATACTGTGGTCAAGAAGTTTTGCTTGATGAAGTAAAAGTCATTTTGACTGTTTCACTTGACATGGGCTCACCACCTATGGGAGGGGCCAAGGAGGTCGGGTGCAGTGTGAGTTGGGTGGTGGCCGAAGGCGGGGACCTTGGCGGTCCGATCCTCGGCTACAGAAGCTGGCTCTTGGGACGTGGAATGTCACCTCTCTGAAGGGGAAGGAGCCTGAGCTAGTGCGCGAAGTTGAGAGGTTCCGGCTAGATATAGTCGGACTCACCTCGACGCACAGCTTGGACTCTGGAACCAATCTCCTTGAGAGGGGCTGGACTCTGTACCACTCTGGAGTTGCCCCCGGTGAGAGGCGCCGAGCGGGTGTGGGTATACTTATTGCCCCCCGACTTGGAGCCTGTACATTGGGGTTTACCCCGGCGGACGAGAGGGTAGCCTCCCTTCGCCTTCGGGTGGGGGGACGGGTCCTAACTGTTGTTTGTGCGTATGCACCGAACAGCAGTTCGGAGTTCCCACCCTTTTTGGAGTCCCTGGAGGAGGTGCTAGAGGGCATACCTTCTGGGGACTCCCTCGTTCTGCTGGGAGACTTCAATGCTCACGTGGGCAATGATAGTGAGACCTGGAAGGGCGTGATTGGGAGGAATGGCCCCCCTGATCTGAACCCGAGTGGTGTTTTGTTATTGGACTTCTGTGCTCGTCACGGATTGTCCATAACGAACACCATGTTCAAGCATAGGGGTGTTCATATGTGCATTTGGCACCAGGACACCCTAGGCCTCAGTTCGATGATCGACTTTGTGGTCGTGTCGTCGGACTTGCGGCCACATGTCTTGGACACTCGGGTGAAGAGAGGGGCGGAGCTGTCAACTGATCACCACCTGGTGGTGAGTTGGCTTCGATGGTGGGGGAGGATGCCGGTCAGGCGTGGTAGGCCCAAACGTGTTGTGAGGGTCTGCTGGGAACGTCTGGCAGAGCCCCCTGTCAGAAGTAGCTTCAACTCCCACCTCCGGCAGTACTTCGACCATGTCCCGAGGGAGGTGGGGGACATTGAGTCCGAATGGGCCATGTTCCGTGCCTCTATTGTTGAGGCGGCTGACCGGAGCTGTGGCCGTAAGGTGGTCGGTGCCTGTCATGGCGGCAATCCCCGAACCCGTTGGTGGACACCGGTGGTGAAGGATGCCGTCAAGCTGAAGAAGGAGTCCTACGGGACCCTTTTGTCCTGTGGGACCCTGGAGGCAGCTGATAGGTACCGGCAGGCCAAGCGGAATGCGGCTTTGGTGGTTGCTGAGGCAAAAACTCGGGCATGGGAAGAGTTTGGGGAGGCCATGGAGAACGACTTTCGGACGGCTTCGAGGAGATTCTGGTCCACCATCCGGCATCTCAGGAAGGGGAGGCAGTGCAGTGTCAACACTGTATATGGTGGGGATGGTGCGCTGCTGACCTCGACTCGGGACGTTGTGGGTCGGTGGGGGGAGTACTTCGAAGACCTCCTCAATCCCATTAACATGCCTTCCAATGAGGAAGCAGAGCCTGGGGACTCAGAGGTGGGCTCCCCCATCTCTGGGACTGAGGTCACCGAGGTGGTCAAAAAACTCGTTGGTGGCAGGGCCCCGGGGGTGGATGAGATACGCCCGGAGTTCCTCAAGGCTCTGGATGTTGTAGGACTGTCTTGGTTGACACGCCTCTGCAACATCGCATGGACATCAGGGACAGTGCCTCTGGATTGGCAGACTGGGGTGGTGGTCCCCCTCTTTAAGAAGGGGGACCGGAGGGTGTGTTCCAACTACAGAGGGATCACACTCCTCAGCCTCCCTGGAAAAGTCTATTCAGGGGTCCTGGAGAGGAGGGTCTGTCGGATAGTCGAGCCTCGGATTCAGGAGGAACAGTGTGGTTTTCGTCCTGGTCGCGGAACAGTGGACCAGCTCTATACCCTTAGCAGGGTCCTGGAGAGTGCATGGAAGGTTGCCCAACCAGTCTACATGTGTTTTGTGGACTTGGAAAAGGCATTCGACCGTGTCCCTTGGGGAATCCTGTGGGGGGTACTCCGAGAGTATGGGGTACCGGACCCCCTGATAAGGGCTGTTCAGTCCCTGTACGATCGGTGCCAGAGCTTGGTCCGCATTGCCGGCAGTAAGTCGAACCCGTTTCCAGTGAAAGTTGGACTCCGCCAGGGCTGCCCTTTGTCACCGATTCTGTTCATAACTTTTATGGACAGAATTTCTAGGCGCAGCCAGGGTGTTGAGGGGGTCCGGTTTGGTGGGCTCAGGATTGGGTCACTGCTTTTTGCAGATGATGTTGTCCTGTTTGCTTCATCAGGCCGTGATCTTCAGCTCTCTCTGGATTGGTTCGCAGCTGAGTGTGAAGCGGCTGGGATGAGAATCAGCACCTCCAAATCCGAGACCATGGTCCTCAGCCGGAAAAGGGTGGAGTGCCCTCTCAGGGTTGGTAGCGAGATCCTGCCCCAAGTGGAGGAGTTCAAGTATCTCGGGATCTTGTTCACGAGTGAGGGAAGAATGGAGCGTAAGATCGACAGGCGGATCGGTGCGGCATCCGCAGTAATGCGGACGCTGCATCTGTCTGTTGTGGTGAAAAAGGAGCTGAGCCGCAAGGCGAAGCTCTCAATTTACCAGTCGATCTATGTTCCTACCCTCACCTATGGTCATGAACTAAGGGTAGTGACCGAAAGAACGAGATCGCGAATACAAGCAGCTGAAATGAGTTTCCTCCGCAGGGTGTCTGGGCTTTCCCTTAAAGATAGGGTGAGAAGCTCAGTCATCTGGGAGGGGCTCAGAGTAAAGCCGCTGCTCCTCCGCATCGAGAGGAGTCAGATGAGGTGGCTCGGGCATCTGATCAGGATGCCTCCTGGACGCCTCCCTGGTGAGGTGTTCCGGGCATGTCCAACCGGGAGGAGGCCCCAGGGAAGACCCAGGACACGCTGGAGGGACTATGTCTCTCGACTGGCCTGGGAACGCCTTGGGATTCTCCTGGAAGAGCTAGAAGAAGTGGCTGGGGAGAGGGAAGTCTGGGCATCTCTGCTCAAGCTGCTGCCCCCACGACCCGACCTCGGATAAGCGGGAGACAATGGATGGATGGATGGACTTGACAGTGTTGAACCAGACAAGGGGGTCAGTCATCAGCAATGTTCTTATGATTACATTTGAACCCCTGCCTATCCATCTTTGGAAGCAGTCAGAGCTAAAAGGCATTAGAAGGGAAAGGCTTGGAAAAGAGTTTCTTTATATAAATGATATGGTGCTCAGTATCTCAGATTTCTGACACGTGTGTTAAATCTGTTGGGCGAATTTCATAGAAGTCAACTGAATAACAGCGTTCTCTACGCCGTGAATTCTTTTGTAGGCCAAACTGAATTTGGTCACTTTTGTGTGATTGAGTAGTTTACTTCATTTTAAATCTTCTGAGACAAAGAATTCAAAGCACTTTAAAGGACAGAAGATGCTCAGGCTGGACAGCTTTTCTTTGTCTGTTTCAACGGGACATCCTTGTCTTTTTTCCTTCTTGATGGGCAGCTCTTCCTGTCCCCCTCATTCATTGGTCAATATCTTCTTCAATTTAAAAGCTCAGTGTTGTGAATTCACTTCCGACTTATGGACCTGATTTTTATGGCAGTATCTATTTAACAATATCTTAGAAGAAAATGCATGTGCTTTGTATGTCGTATGAGTCAATGACTAGATAACTGACATTCCCCGAAAGGCATTTTTATATGTTTGCTGTTGGCTTGTACCATCAACTTACTTATTTCATTTTCATTCACTATGTAAACGTGAGATGGGAAAGCACAATTTGACAAAAATATAATTGTTGGGGGAGTATTCCTTTAAATTGTCCTTTTTACTGAACTCCTCTGATTCACTTACCTGTATGTGGCCTCTTATCTCACCTGACTCGGGACTCGTGAAGGGGGTGGTAATGACAAAACATGTTGCAACGTTCTCACAGGTCTGACTTGGGTTTTCAGATGATGTTGTAGGGCCTACGGCCATTACATATTTAACTTTCCCAGGGTTTTCGGACATTTCTTCAACCTACAGTCTAGTGTGTGTGTGTGTTTTTGTGTGTGTGTTTGAACTTCTTGTTTCCCCTTTGTGTTAATGTTCACACCTGATTGTACACCAGTGTGCCTTTAACCTCATCTATTCCTTTGTTGCACTTTTCAAGCTCGAACTCCATCTTTCCACTAACTGGTAAATTTAAAAATGTCTCTTTATCTTGTTTTGCTCTTCATTTGAGTCAATTCTGTGTCACTTACAGTGTAAATATGAAGATTATTGTGACACAAATGTAAGTTGTGTCATGAAATGTAAAGGAAATGTGTCAAATTTCAGGACTTGGAAAGTCAACAAGAATTAAAGTGAAACTGAATTCTGATCTGATAATGTGTGTCCTGTTGTGTGTCCTAACAGAAACAGCTGGGGGACATAAGAAGTAAAATTGGAAAGAGAGTTGTGGAGATGAATAATGACCTGCAGGTAACAATGAATGTGAGTGGAATTAAGATGACCCGTCAAAATAAAGAAATAAACTTAAACTACAACAGTGCTTAACTGGTAAAGACATGTAAGGAAAAGGGAAGAAAATGTTTTCATGGCATTTAACAGTCAGAAGAGTTTCTTGTTGTTTCATTACAGATTCAGACAGTATGATCCTCAATTAGTGAAACATGAACTTGCCTGTCTAAACCCATGCTTGAACGCTTACTAACACTCCTTGACCTGCCACTCTCCATCTTCTTTACTAATTGCTTCCATTTGTGTACCTGTGATGCATGTTAAGCTTACATTTCCCTTCTGGTTTAAATGTAACCCATCTCGGCCCACTATCCTAATCCCAAGATTTCAGGTACGCATTAAGCCTTCTGATTTCCTCAGTCTTACCTGGACTAGCACGTGACACGGTAGAACTTTTGAGAAGAATACGTTTAAGTTCTACTCATCAGTTTTACTCTAATTTGTCTACCAGTTCTAACAATCTGACCTTGAGCTACGTCATTTGTTCAATGACAAATGGATAACATTTTACAATGGCACTGTATGCCAGGAAGGTAACAAACCATATGATACTGCCTCTGGAGCAAAACTTCATCTCAGTTCCTATAATAAGCAGAACTTCCCTGTTTCTAGTGACTGATTTGGATGTCAATAGTTAGGATTTCTCATTCTCGCCTGGTATCTCTGGGTCTTTAGACACACCATTGAGCCATGAAAGGTCCTGAACACAGATTGACATCTCCAGCTTTAGGGTTGAAAGCCCTGGACAGTGTGCATCTCTTAGCTTACACTTTCATCAGACTGTGAACACCTAGTTGGTGTCTTAGCCTAAGCCAGTTTGGAGTACACCCTAACTTCTTACAACACCTATGTGAGCCATACAAATACAAGCCATAGTAACAGGCGTTTTCATCAGTGGCAATTAAATGTTAACATGAACTAGAAATACATAAGTGTAGGAAATGTAGACTCGTAACCCTGAGCTTGACATTGTAGATAAGATCTTTTTTTGGCTGCTCCCATTAGGGGTTGCCACATTTTATGATATTGTTGCATATCTTGTCCTCTGCATCTTACTCTCTTAAACCCGTCACCTGCATGTCCTCTTACCACATCCATAAACCTTCTCTTAGGTCTTCCTCTTTTCCTCTTGCTTGGCAGCTCTATTTCTTAACATCCTTTTCCCAAATCACCCAGCATCTCTCCTCTGCACATGTCCAAACCAACGCAATCTCGCCTCTCTGACTTTGTCTCCAAACTGTCCAACCTGAGCGGACCCTCTAATGTACTCATTTTTAATCCTGTCCATCCTCGTTGCATCCTATGCAAATCGTAGCATCTTAAACTCTGCCACCTCCAGCTCTGTCTCCTGTTCTCTGGTCAGTGCCACAGTCTCCAGCCCATATAACATAGCTGGTCTCACTACCGTCCTGTAGACCTTCGCTTTCACTCTCGCTGATACCCATCTGTCACAAATTTCTACTGACCCTCATCTCTACCCAGTCTGCACTCTTTTTCACCTCTCCTAGAATCCCTGTTACTCTGTACTGTCGATCCCAAGTATTTAATCTCCTCCACCTTCGCCAACTCTACTGCATCCTCACCATTCCACTGACCTCCCTGTCATTTAAACACATGTATTCTGTCATGGTGGTCCTACTGACCTTCATTCCTCTCCACTCTAGAGCATATCCCCACTTCTGGTGGTCTCAACCTGCTCCCGACTATCGCTACAGATCATAATGTCATCAGCAAACACCATAGTCCATGGGAACTCCTGTCTAATCTCGTCTGTCAACCTGTGTCCATCGCCATTGCAAATACAAAAGGGCTCAGAGCCAATCCCTGATGTAATCCTACCTCCATGTTGAAGGCATCTGTCACTCCTACCGCAGACCTCACCAAGGTCAAACTTCCCTCATGAATATCTCTTACTTCTCTGCCACTCCCGACTTCCTCATACAATACCAGAACTCCTCTCTAGAGACCCTGTCATGTGCTTTCTCCAGGTCTACAAAGACGCAATGCAACTCCTACTGGCCTTCTATATATACTTCTCCATCAAAACCCTCAGAGCAGACATCACATCTGTGGTGCTCTTTCTTTTCACAAAACCATACTGCTGCTCACTAATCATCACCTCACTACTCCTTCCTATAATTTAATGCAGTGGATCTTCAATTTTATCCCCCTGTAGTTTGTACAGCTCTGCACATCATCCTTATTCTTCAAAATCGGCACCAGTATACTTCTCCTCCACTCCTCAGGCATCCATTCACTTTCCAAGATTCCATTAAACAATCTGGTTATATACTCCACTGCCATCTCTCCTAAACACCTCCATGCTTTGACAGGTATGTGATCTGGACCAATGGTCTTTCCATTTTTCATCCTGTGAATATCTGTCCTTCCTTCCTAATCCTTTGCCTCTCTCTCTCTCTCTCTCTCAACAAACCCTTCTCGCTTGTGAGTACATTTCCATCTTTATTCTTTACCACCGTAATCTGCTACACACTTGCCTAGCCCACTGGTCCTTTTCTCCCTTCTTAGTATCCAGCCTCTCATACAAATCATCCTACGCCTTTTCTTTAGCCTTCGCCACCTATCCCTTCACCCTGCACCTCATCTCCTTGTATTCTTCTCTACTTTCTGTATCTCTCCGACTATGCCACTTCTTTTCACTGCCACACAGGGCCTGTCTAACCTCCTCCCTAAACTCAGCCTTGCAATCTTCCTTTTTCAGCTTCCACCATTTGATCCTTGGTTCTGCTCTCACTCTCCTCTATAGACCAACATCCTACACTTTCCCCTGCCACCACTTTGCAGTCTTCAATCTCCTTCAGATTAGCTTTTCTACATCTTCTTCCTCCACTCTTATACGTCACCCTATGATTCTCCCTCTTCTTAAAATACGTATTGACCACAGCCATGCCTATCCTTTTCACAAAATCCTCTATCATCTGACCACCTTCATTTCTCTCTTTGACCTACCTACACATCCCTTCTTCGTCTCCTCTGTTCCCTCTACCGACATATCCTTTGAAGTCCATTCCTATCGCCACTTTCTGTTCCTTGGGTACACTGTTCATCACTTCATCCAACTCACTCCAGAAATCTTCTTTCTCATCCATCAACAACCAACTTGTGGGGCATATGCGCCAACATTATAATCACACTTCCAATTTCCAGCTTCATAATCATTACTGTCTGACACTCTTTTCACTTTCCAAAACACTCTTGACATGCTGTTCCTTCAGAATAACCCCTACCCCATTTGTCTTCCCATCCACACCATGATAGAACTATTTGAACCCATCTCCAATCCACCTGGCCTGCCCTCCCTTCCATTTAGTCACTTTCACGCATAATATATTAACCTTCCTTCTATCCATGATATCGACTAACTCTCTCCCCAGACCAGTCATACTTGCAACATTCAAAGTTCTTACCCTCAGTTGCACTCCCTTTACTTTTCTTCTCTCCTCTTTCCTCCGGAAATGTCTCCCCCAACTTCTTCTCCTTCAGACAACAGTAGCCCAGTTTTCACCAGCCCCCTGTTGGCTTACAGTATTGGTGGCGGTCGTTAACTGGGAACTCGACCAATCCGGTATGGAAATCTGTATTGTTGTCTGCATGTTTTTCTGCCACAAAGAAACAGGCTGGTTTGTGTGTCCCCTGTTGCTGGGTCGACATAGTAGAAAAGATGAGGAACAATAAGTTCATGAAATTAAATGAAGTTCATTTTCTGATGAAGCACAACACAATTGTATTATCTCTGACAGGTTAGGCGGCACGGTGGCGCAGTGGTAGCACTGCTGCCTCTCAGTAAGGAGATCTGGGTTTGCTTTAAGGGTAATCTCTGTGTGGAGTTTGCATGTTCTCCCCGTGTCTGCATGGGCTTCCTCCGTGTGCCCTGGTTTCCTCCCACAGTCCAAAGACATGCATGTTAGGTGCACTGGAGGTCCTAAATTGTCCCTAGTGTGTGTTTGGTGTGTGCCCTGCAGTGGGCTGGCACCCTGCCTGGGGATTTGTTTCTGCCTTGTGCCCTGTGCTGGCTGGGATTGGCTCCAGCAGACCCCCGTGACCCTATGTTAGGATATAGTGAGTTGGGAAATGACTTGACTCACTGACAGGTTTGACATTATGAGCAAAATGGAGCATCTCAGCCCAAAGCAGAACCAAACTACCCCACATGTTTCTCTGGTCTCTAAAGACTGCGCAATTACCTTCCAGCACAGGCTTTTTTCCCATTACCCAAACTCCTTTTCTTCTTCTCTCCATCTTTAATCCTAAATTAATTTCACCCAGGTTAGCAGGAACCTTAGAACAATCTAGACAAGAACATGCCATTCAGTACAACAAAGCTCGCCAGTCCCAAACACTTAATGCTTCTAAAAAACATCAAGTCTAGTTTTGAAAGTGCCTAAAGTGTTGCTGTCTACCACACTACATATTCCAAGTGTCCATGGTTCTCTTTGTAAAGAAACTTCCTAATGTTTGTGTGAAATTTACCATTAACAATTTTCCCACTGTGCCCCCTTGTTCTTGATTAATTCATTTTAATTAAGTCTCAATCCACTGGACTAATTCCTGTCATACTTTTAAACACTTCAGTCACGTTACCTCTAAATCTTCTTTTGCTTAAGCTGAAAAAAACACCCATCTCTTTTAATCTTCCTTCATAATTCATCCCCTGTACCCCTGGGATGAGGCTTTTTGCTCTTCTGTGGCCTTTTTCTAGTGCTGCTGTGTCCTTTTTGTATCCTGGAGACTAAAACTGTGCACAATACTCTAGATGAGGCGTCGCCATTGCATTATAAAGCTTGAGCAGAACCTCCTTGGACTTGTACTCCACACATCAAGGCGCTATATAACCTGACATTCTGAACACTGTCTGGAAGTTGACAGTATTGAGTCTAATGCGACTCCTAAATCCTTCTCATAAGGTGTAATTTTGATTTTTAGACCGCCTATTGTGTATTCAAGCCTAAAATTATTTCCTATGTGTAATACTTTACAATTACTGACATTAAATTTCATCTGCCCAAGTCTGTCTGCTGGCTATGTCCCTCTGTAATGATTTAATGGATTCCAGATTATCTGCCAGTCCACCTATTTCGATATCATCTGCAAATTTAACCAGCTTATTTCTCTCCAAATTGTTTTTAATATATTTAAATAACAACAGTCCTAGCACAGACCCCTGCTAGACACCACTCTTAATATTGGCTAATTCTGATAAAGGTCCTCACACCATCACCCTCTGCTTCCTGTGTCTGAGCCAATTCTGCACCCATCTGAAAACATCACCCTGACCTGCCACTTCTTTTAGTTTGACGCCCAACATCTCATGTGGCACCTTAAGTGCTTTCTGAAAGTCCAGATAAATATTATCATCATAAGCTCCACTTTGACAATATAACGTTTGTTGCTTCCTTACAGAATTCCAGTATGTTAGTAAAACATAACATCCCTCTTCTGAACCCGTACTGACTGTTCAGTAAAACCCCTGTACTTGCCATGTGTTGCTCAATCTTATACTTAATAATTCCTTCCATTAATTTTCCTGTGATACATGCTAAGCTTACTGGCCTAAAATTCCTTGGATCTGCACAGTATAATTTTAATATAACTGGATATTATTTGCCTTTTTCCAGTCCTCCTTAATTTCCCCTGTATGCAGGGACTTCCTAAAATGTTTCAAGAGCCTCCTTAAGAACCCGAAGGTGAATATTATCTGGTTCTTGAGATTTGTTTGATATCAGTCTATTTAATCTGAGCAGTACTGCTCCCTCTACAATTTCCAAATCAATCAGTACCTCCTTAGTAATCCCATTTACAGCTGGGAGTTTATCCACTTCCTCAAATGTGAAGGCCTCAAAAATGTGAGCTTAGACTATCCACTATTTCACTGTCTGTATTTTTATTTCCCTTTTACTATTCCTGATGGACTTCACCTTCTCCTTGATTGTTCTTTTACTACTGAAATAATGAAAAAAATCTCCTTGGGTCATCTTTCACCTCATCTGCTATATTCCTCTCTAACTGCCTTTTAGTCTCCCTTATGTCCTTCTTTTTGGTTGCTCACATGCTCTTATACACCCTATGATTCACATTGCAGTTATTATTCTTATACATTTTATTTGTCTGTTCTTTCCCTTTTCAGCTTCTTTAATTCTTTACTAACCCACTATGGAGTGTTTTTAAAATATCTACTAATTCCAAATTTAGGTGTATTTTCTGCATTACATGGAAAATGTAAATGTAATGTTTAAATCTGTTCCATTGCTCCCCAGCTGTCTCCACACTTAAAAGCTTATCTTAGTCTATCCTTCTTAGACATTGCCACCTTTGCTCAAAATCTGGTTTTACCACAGTTTAACAATTTAACAGTTTTAGTCTTAGCATTTGCACTCTTACAAAACACTGACGTGTATTATATTATGGTCACTTGACCCTAGTGGTTCAGTCACCTCTACACCGTCAATTCTATCCTGATTATTACAAAATGCTAAATCTAGACAGACTTCACCCCATGTTGGTGTTTTAACTCTTTGAGGGCTGAATATTTTTTCCAAAAAACTCAGTTTTCTGAAAAGCACACAAAGCTATGGTTTCACACATAAGTCAACATAAAACGTCTGTTGCTATGTGCTGTGGCTGCTGTTGGTGCATGTTCAGCGTCTCTGGCAGCAGTGGCTGCATGGGGGCACCTCGATGGTCAGCAGGAATGCACGTTGGGCCAGCTGCCTGGCTGGTTTGTACCATTTGTCATCATAAGTGGTGGTCCTCATAGGCAAACGCTGCTGTTGGTACATCAGCTACATGAAAGTGTTCAGTGCCCCAATCAGCTGGGGACCGATCAGAAGACGCTGGTACCTCACTTTCATTCCTGATATCCATCTCCAGATCACTTGCTTCAAACTCAGAGTCTGACAAGTCAGAATCGTAGTCAACAAAATTACGTAAAACGTCCATCGAGTATTTTGCTTGGCACATTTTCTTTGGTCTCTCACCAGATGTTGGTGCCATTTTATAAGGTTGTTTGCTTTTCGCTACTCAAGCACGTGTAGGGACTCGGCGTTAAATCAACAAAGCTATGTAACTTTATTTCTAGCAAAGAGAGTCAAACTAAAATGGAAGGGTGAGTTTTGTTGCAGTTTATAGCTGATTACCATGAACAACAACCCCACCTTTTTTTTGTTCTGTCTATCCTTCCTGAAAAGGTGTATCGCTCTAAGTTCTACTCATCCCCATCTTTGCTATGTAGCCAGGTTTCTGTTATTGGTATAATATTAAAATTATGCTCCTCTACATACAACTCCAAATCACTTGTTTTATTTATGATAATTCTAGCACTAAGCCAAGCTATTTTTAATGTGCTACTCATTTTACTTTTACATTTAAACATTGGGTTAAAATTCACCATAATATGCAAATTTATTTCTACACTCTTGTTTGTTCCTCCATTCTAAACTAGGCTTGTCCCGAACTCCCTGCTCCCCAAAATACCCTAATTTAAACATTCCTCAACTAACCTACTCATTCACCTCCCCAACACATTGGTGCCCCTCCGATTCAGATGTAAACTGTCACGGTGGAACAGGTGCCATCTGTTTCAAACAGCTTCCCAATACCCCAAAAGCCTACACCCTTCTGTTCTGCACCAGGATTTGAGCCACACGTTTATTCTTCTAATCTCCTCAAGCTTACCTGGGCTGGTGTGTGGCAATGGAAGAACATCAGAGAAGGCTACCTTGTCAGTTCTGCTACTCTTCCTGTCACCCAACTCTTTAAATTTGGATAGTAGAACTGACAGACTACGCTTATGAATGTCATTTGTTCCAACATGGAAAATGACAACTGGATCCACCCCCACTCTGCCCAAGAGACTATCCACCCTTCCAGCGAGGTCTCCCACCTGTGCACCCTGATGGCAATACACCATGCAAGACTCTGTCTCTCGAGCAAAATTCCGCTTTAATCCCCCTAATGATCGAGTCCCCAATTATCACTACCTCACTCTTTCTGGGAACTAGTTTTGAGGTTGAACCATTGGAGATTCTCATCCCTGTGTACCACTTCAGAATCTTCAGAGACACTGTCCAGCTCCACAAGGACCTGAAAATAGTTTTGACACTTGAAATTCTGGGGTTGATGTTCCCAGAAAGTGTGCACCATTTGCCTTAACACCTTTTTTTTTATCTCTACCTATTTGATCTGGATTCTCCTCTGACACCACCTTAGGAGTGCACACTATCTCTCTAAAGGACACCTGGGCCAAGTCCACCAATTCTCTATACAATGCAGGCCGGCCAGCCAGCTCCTCCTCCAGTTCAGTGGCCTTGAGCTCCAGGGGCTGGATCAGCTGGCATCTCCTGCTTATGTAACCCTCATAGAAGACTGGCTCTTCCCATCCGTCATGTAAAAAGTCCAACATCCAGCAAGACTTGCATTGCAGTGGCCTCATTGTTAGAATTTGAGTTAGGACCCCTAAAACTGTGGTCCTAATTAATTAGAATGAAATAATTTAACTTAAATGGTGAAACTGAAATATTGAAGTAGAACCGTTACAGCTATTTTACACCTTCTGCCCTCCTAAGTTCCTTTAATCTTCTCTCTCTTGACTACCTGTCGTTTGTTCTTCTGTGAGTTTACTTTTCTCTGTCTGTTCTCCTAACTTAATGGTCCTGTTATTCCTTACTTAAAAGCTCTCCACTGTCACCCCTTTCATTCCTTCTTGTTAAAGAACTGTTACTTTGTCACTCCCGTCATTAAGAACTGTCCAATCTAAATTAAATAAATAAATAAAAACTTGCTTAGTGAATATTTGCTGCTAGTTAATTTCTTACTGTCTTATCTGTTCCTACAGCCATATAGGAAAGACTGTTTTAAATAACAGACCCAATACAACTTGAAGCACCTGAGAACAACACTCTAAAACCCCTTTATGGGTTAGAGTCCTCCTAGAATAATGGCACTGTCTCCCCATAGGTCTTTCAAATAGCTCTAGAGGACCTCAGAAAGGCAGATTGTTTAGACGTCATATCCCATTCACCCTTGTAAGCACCTAAATGTGAGCACTGCCTGGGGGGACTGCCAGACTGAATAAAGGATGAACATCTTGCCCTGGGAAACGGTCTCCAATTTTTCAGTCTCCTGTTTGAGCGAGGTACCACCAAACATCTTGGTCAGGATACCAGCCAAAGCAAACTATCCTTTACTAGTTTATATATTAAAAAGTGTCTCATGATTGCAAATTCTTATTAGATGACTCATTTCAATGTCGTCTTTTTTTTTTTTTTTAATTTCAATCAGGTGTCCGTAGAAAAGGAGATAAAAGAAATTGAGAAGAATTTCTCAGAGCTGATTGAATGTGTTACAGAAGCCAAGAATACATTAACTCAGAGGATTAGAAATGAAGAGAGTATAGAAAAGCAGAAGAATCAAGAAGTCGCAGAGAAGTTGGAGAAGGAAATTCAGGAGCTGGAGGAAACAAGCGCTGAACTGAATAAGCTTTCAGACATCCAGGATCACGTCTTCTTCCTGAAGGTGAGTGCAGCTCCTCATAGGCAATCACATCAGACTGGGGAGAATGGGACCGGAGAACATTTTAGAAGAAATTCAAAAGATCGGAGTAGTTTTTACAAATGGCAAGAACAGGCCATTCAACACAACACAGAATGTGTTTTCATATCCCCTTAATATTGTCAACATCCCATGTATCTACACTTGTCTATACACCCAACTAATTTTATTTTAAAAGATTCCACCAGTAAACTGTCATATACTCCGTTTTACATTTTTAAACACCTCGGTCAGGTCACCTCCTAATCTCCCTATCCTAAAACTGGTCACAATCAAATCTTTCAAGCCCCACAGTCCACTCTCGATTCTCTTCTCTTGTTCTGTTGGGTAAGTCCTCTAGTATGGAGACCAACACTGCATACAGTATTCCTGATATGGACTCTCAAATGCCTTCTACAGGTTAGGGAGGTATGGAAGTATATTTGCACTTCACATATCGTGGGCGCTATATAACTCAGCTTCTCAATGGCCTTCTCTACTCTGTCTAGATGGTGAGCAGCACACATAGCCACACAAGTCTTCATCACAAGGTACACTTTCCTATGCAGACCTTCCATAGTGTAATATATAATAAATTATAATGTAGAATTGTTTACAGTCAATTTCTTCACAACTCTGAAATGCCCAGTGCCTTGCTCTGTGTCAAGTCAGATCTGTGTCCATTTGGCTGTTTTGCCCTCAGTCCCCTTATCTACAGTCTGACTTGGCTCTCATGGAGACCTGCTTGAATATCCTATTTTAAAATCATTTCGGTGATATCTTATGTCCCACTACATTGAATTACTCTGCCATTAATCCTCTTTAATAAAATCCCTGTGTACGTCCAGGTGTCCATGTGTGTGTGTCTTCTGGTGAAGTGCGCATGTGTGGGGCACAGTGCGATGCACGATATTACTGTCACAGAAAGTTACAGGCGTTTTACAGAAATACAAACCAGTATTACTGCGAGAGGAAATTAATGGTACACAATAGAGTGACTCATATTACAGCCACATACAAGCCAGTATTACTGTCAGAGGAGGTTAAAGGTATATTACCGACGCGCACGCCTGTATTACCGCCAGAGAAAATTAAAGGTATATTACGGACGTACAAGCCAGCGGAGGTACAAGACAGTATTACTGTGACAGAAAATTAAAGACACACGATACACGGCGGCAGCTCATGAAGAACGGTCAGCATAGCAATTAAACATCAACAAAAGAAAGAAAAATACGACCACCAAAAAGAATGAGGTCAAAGTCCCTTGCTATTTAATATAGACTGTTCCTACTAATGTTTATGCACTACTGTTCTAGCGCCTGTTATTGTGACGGGCTAAATGACTAGTAATCAATAAATGAATGAGAGGTGATCTCCCCATTTAACTGCAGGTTGACAGTCTATCACACACGTGGCACTGACACAAGATGTATTTTACTGGTTTATCTTCTGTCTCTCTATGTTGTGTCATCCTAAATGTGAACCATGTCTCTGCCTGGGGCCTGTATAAAAAAAAAATTGGAAGAAATAAGATGGGTGTTGTGGGCAGATTGCAATAGTGAGGGTCTTTCTACAGTGTGATCAGTTGTGACAATTTTCGGAAGGTTGTCATGATGATAGATGCCCACCTACACTTAAATAAGGAGGTCAAAAAGAAAGAAGACGCAAAACAAAACTCACAGTTTACGGTGGATGAAACAGGTGTGGACTATCTAACACCAGAGAGAAGACTGTCTCAATCTGGTATTGAGTCCTCATTTGTTACTGAGGTAGCCAGCATAAAGAATTTCGTAGCCTGGCTACTTCTGAGTAATCATGGGACAGCAAAAAACAAATGGGACAGTTTGGAGTATTGAGACTGAGTGAGCTGTATACAATCTTTAAACTCTAGGATAGCGCACCTGGAGACTGGGGGTGGGAAAAAAACACCACTTCACGTTTAAAAGTGACAACTTTGTGGACATTGTGTGTTTTCTACTGTAACGTTTTTCCTTATTTGTTTGTATTCTGTACATGTTGGAGTGTGGGGTTATGGATCAGATTATTTATTTTTGTGTCTTCACTTTTCTTCACTCTGTTGGTTTCCCTAGATCTTTTTATTAACTAATTCATCATATTTAATCTGTTGGTAGGAAGGGGTCTGAGGTTAATTTGAGGTTGACTAGTGATCCGAATCGAATACATCACTCAAAGCATGGTGAATCTTAGCGGTATTATCTGGGAAACGGTGAAGTGTTATACACTGATCTATTAAAGGTCTTCTAACAAATGTTACTTTTCTTGGTACCGTCTCATCCTCTGTTCTATCCACATGCAGACTTTATCATCTCAGTTTGTCCTTTCTGGTGGTGAAGACTCGTTCAGCTTCAAAATCACTGATGCATTGTCTTATGAGGACATGACAATGGAGCTATGGGGTCTTACACAGAATCTGGAGAAGATCAGCCAGCGTGAAGTTGAGAAATTGATTCTATCAGGTACAGTGTCTGGTCATGTTATTGTGAAAGGCCATCCAGTGTCCTCTTATCATCCATTTTAGAAGGACCAGAGTATCAATAGGAGGATATTGAGTGGTGAGATGCATGAAAAGGCCTGCTCTTTAACATTTATTTAACATCCTTTGATATCAATGAAGTGTTATATAAAGAGTTCTTAATGTTTGGGACAAAGACACACTGTTCCTTCATTTCCCATTTTTCTGCACAGTTTAAAATTACAAATAAAACAATTCAGATAGGAGTAAAGTGCACAGTATGGGCTTACATTTTATGGGGAGTTGCGTACATTGCAGCAATCATTCTCAACTTTTTTTTTTTTAGTGTTTCAATTAAACAGAATATTAAATTTAACATTCCAAAATTTAATACAACCTTATTTTGGAACTTTACAAAATAGTTTTTCAAATTTAATATTTTATTAAACAACTTTTGCTTATTAACACATTTTCAGAAGCCAATACAGATCATTATAAAATACAGAAAATGCCAAATGGGGAAGCAAACACAACAAATTTGCAGGAGTCAAAGATTTTCATTAGATATTCACTAGCAAACAAATTCCAAGTGGGGTAATAAAAAGTAAACACATTAACGCATAATAAACTTGCAAAAGCCAACAAATAAGTTTATTCGATTTTTGTATTAGCTAGCAATCTGAAATGCCAAGTAGACTAGAATAAAATTGGGGGGGGGGGTTTGTAAGTCTTGTGCTTAATAAATAGAAACTTTTTTTTTTTCTTTTTTAAATATCGGGACTAAAATTTGTAAGGGACAGGCAAAGATCTCCACTCGTCACCACATCCAGTCTGTTTCAAATTCGGTTGAACACTACTAAACTGCACTCAACTACCCATCCATCCATTTTCCAACCCGCTGAATCCGAACACAGGGTCATGGGGTTCTGCTGGAGCCAATCCCAGCCAACACAGGGCACAAGGCAGGAACCAATCCCGGGCAGGGTGCCAACCCACCGCAGGCACTCAACTAGGATGTTGGAAAGCCAGTAACACAAATATTGGCTTTCTCTCAATGCAAAGGGTAGTTCTGCTCTGTTTCTTCCAGTATCCAAAATTATGCTAATCATTTTTGAATACTGCTTGGACTCTCAAGCTGCTCTGAAGAAGCCAAAAGAATCCAAAATGCACTCTGGAAACTTCACGTTCAACAGGTCGCTGAAACGCTGCTCCTTTTCATTATGCACATTTTTAATGTGATTAATGTATTAATCAAGATCATCATCTTTCAAAAAATCGACTGTTGTGGATAGTGAAGGATGCTAAACAAACTCCAGACGTCTAATATTCCTCCAGAAAATTAAGCTTCCCAATCAAAAATTTTATAACATCCTTGCAGTTTATTAAATTTTAAGTTTTTCCCTTGGAATTGCTTGTTTAAAACAATACAATTTTTCAAAATAATCCCACAAGTAACGTATGTCTGATTTCGAGGCAATAATAAACACTCCCGGGGTTTCTCCTTCAAAAAATGATTCTATACTTGTCCAAAGAGAGACAAATCTATGGCGACCATTCCCTTTGAACAACCATCAAATGTCCGTGAGTAGTAGGCTTTCAAATTTTTAATTGTTACCCTTACACAGCTGTCAGACGGTCTTGAAGTGCATTGGATTTGATGAAATGAACTGCCTTAATGACAAGTGATAGGGTCTCTTGAAGACGTACAGCAGGGTTCTTACCTTTAAGTGCTGCAGATATACGACACTGTGAATTATGAAGATCGAAGGCACTTCCTTTTTGAGGTGTGCCATAAAGCCTTTATATTTTCCAACCGTTGGAGCAGTGCTGTCCATTGCGTGTGCGATGAAATTCACAAATCTGCTTTAAATGCTCTTCAATCACCTTAAAAATGGACTCCCTCTTGCTGTCTGTTTTAAGCAGGCGAGCAAAAAGCATTTCTTCCTTTTAATTGGTCCAAATTGGGGAATCTGACGTAGGCCATGAGCAGAGATGCATTATTTGGGAGTGTCAACTCGTCTAACTGCAAGGAAAACTGCTTCAATTTACAGGTGCTGGTCATCTATATTACTAAACGACAGTTAAGTTATGCGCGGCGGACGCACTGAAGTGCATGCACACTGTGGCGCGGCGCCCCAGACTCAAACGCAGCGGCTTCGCTTTAGTTCAAATAGGGTTATTGAATTAAATGGAAACTTTACCATGCCTACGACTTGTGAACTAAACCTGAGGTAAAGCGTGCACGCCAGGTTCTACAGCCGCCCGGACGCGACTGCCCACACCACCGCATATACGACGACACAGCCATAAAAAAACAAAAACGAGACTGCATGAAGAAAGACAACAACAGAAGTGTGTTCAAATGAACTGTCCCAGGACGCACCCACCCTCCATGATATTTCATCACGCAGCGACTTCCCACCAAAGCGCATACGTACTGCGCCGTGGCGCACGCCCCAGAGTCAAACGCAGAGGCTTTCCAAGAGTCAGTAGGTGGCGCCCACATAACACAACCTGTACACTACACTTGCTCTAATCCACTGTGCCAGTAATACAGATCACATAACGGTCACAGACTCAAACCCAGCGGCTTCCCAGACTCGGTGGCTGGCACACGAACACCACAACCTGTAAACTAAACTTGCTGTGCTCCACTCTGCCAGCAGTCGGTGTCAGCAAAGGCAACAGAATCACGTCTCCACAGAACGAAACCGCCTTAGTACAGATATGCTTATTTAATTAAATGACATTTCCCCAGACGCACCCACCCTCCATGATATGTCATCCATCCAGATATCGGACGGAACAGAAACTGATTGCCATTCTTGGATTTCCGATTCGCTAGCGAATCACGGGCTTACTTGTAAAATTAGAATATCATGACAAAGTTGATTTATTTCAGTAATTCCATTCAAAAAGTGAAACTTGTATATTAGATTCATTCATTACACACATTACACACAGACTGATGTAATGTTGATGATTATAACTGACAACTAATGAAAGTCCCAAATTCTGGAATTACTGAAATAAATGAACTTTGTCATGATATTCTAAGTTTATGACCAGCACCTGTAGTTTTTTTTCTACCAACTGCTCCTCCACATTGCTCGCCATCTCGTCTGTCAGTTGGGAAACTTATGAGTTGCTTAAAGGAATACTGTTATTTCACGTGTATTCAAATTTATTAAAGTCGAACAAAACAACCCGAGATGCAATATTAAACTTTCATCGTTATTTTGAGGTTTACCACTTTTTAGCTATTAATTCGTTAATTTTGTAAGACACATAAGGGACCGTATTTACTTTAGAAACTCATTAAAAATACTTCTTGTAAACTGCTAATGTTGGCTTTTTTTATAATTAATTTATTTTCTTTTTTTTTTAAATATTCCAAAGGTTTTTCCTTAAAATATTTATGCATTAATTCAAAGTGACTTGTGAGCTTTTTGGCTCCATATTGTCATTGGAAAGACTTATTTTTTACAAATTAAGCACAATGGCAGTTTTTGTTGTTGTGTTGCAGCCTCAATAAAACCAAAGGATAGAAACTCATTGGAGTATTGGCAACACTTTTTTTTCTTTATCTTAGCCATGGGTATTAGTAAAAATAAGTATAAATGGCATACCTTGAACAAATTTTAGACAAGACTACTTTTTCGTTATTTGTACACCACGCTTTCCCAGCATAGTCCTGTTCAGTCTTTTTATCTTGTACTAAAATTCATACAACTTCATATTCATAGGAAATGATTAAAATCCATTCATACAAACGAATACATTAACTGCAGACATAAGAGCAAGAATAGAAAGTTAAACAAAAAAAAAAATCACAATACACTATAAATTTGGTCTTCTTCTTTACAGGGTTTTCTGAGGTACATCTAAGCAAGAGACAGAACTTTATTTTTTTTTTGACTGTTCAAATAAAGATAAGACAGATGGGACTGTGAATTCATGAATGTGACATCAGAGATTTGAATAACATAAACAACATATGGACTTCTATTATAGACAAACGCCTCTCAGAATGCCACTCAAGTTCAAGTTCAGAAAGTTGCACAGGTCTCGAAACAAAAAACTGGTCAGATATCAAAGTCCACGTGAAAAGGTTTTGTTTCAGACAAGATTACAGAAGCTGACCCCCATGCCAATGTTGTGACTCTAAGCAGTGTTGGTTCTGCTGACCCCGATGCTAATGACGTGACTCTAAGCAGTGTTGGTTCTGCTGACCCCGATGCTAATGACGTGACTCTAAGCAGTGTTGGTTCTGCTGACCCCCATGCCAATGTTGTGACTCTAAGCAGTGTTGGTTCTGCTGACCCCGATGCTAATGACGTGACTCTAAGCAGTGTTGGTTCTGCTGACCCCGATGCTAATGACGTGACTCTAAGCAGTGTTGGTTCTGCTGACCCCCCATGCCAATGACGTGACTCTAAGCAGTGTTGGTTCTGCTGACCCCGATGCTAATGACGTGACTCTAAGCAGTGTTGGTTCTGCTGACCCCCATGCTAATGACGTGACTCTAAGCAGTGTTGGTGCTGCTGACCCCCATGCTAATGACGTGACTCTAAGCAGTGTTGGTGCTGCTGTGCCCAGCACATTTTCACAAGCTGGCTGCTCATACACCTCTACCTTGGAAACAGCCAGGCGACCATCTGCCTGTGTGCTGATAGACGTTGTTCTGGAGTCGCAAAATGCAACAGTGGATGCTGTAAGATGTGGCCAATGAACTAAGGAATATAAAGGCTGTACCATGTGATATTGATCACAATTTAAATGAACTGGTTAAAATATAAATGCTGCATTTGATTACCTGATACTTTCTCCTAATTTCATTCAAACGAAGTTGTAACGTTGTCCAATTTGGCCTATTTGGTGGGTTTGTCAGGTTCATCATTCCACATCAGTATGGACAAGTTATGATTATGTACAACATCATGCAGCACACTACAAGAATGAACATTGCAACACTTTCTGTGCATTATAGAGAAGCCCATTTAATAGAGTGGAAATACTTTCTATTTACATAACCAAATTCATTCCGTGATAGCGCCTTTATAGAGTGAATCACAGCTGAGCGCCACAACAGATCAATTTTCTGCTCTTAACATGGCCCTTCAATTACATTTGGAAAACCAGACATTACTGCGAATTTCACTTTTATGTCTGCCATTTCAATCACAGTGTAAGGAAATCTTGTATATCTGGATGACAAGCAGATAATGCCATCCCATACAGCTGGCATGATGTGACTCGGTGATGAATGTGAAATGCGAGATCGGTTAGCAAGTTCACATTGAAACACATCTGTGGCTGCAAACCAGACGGTGGACAGAACTTGCAAAAGAGCAGGTAGAGCACAATTCCTCAAAGTCTGCCTTTGTAAAGCTGGCGCCAGTTCAGCGCACAGCTCTACGAGGACAGCTCATGTAAATCGACTTAGGAGCCAGTCATCATCATCTATAAATATGCACACTTTTCTTGTAAATCTTCCATTTGCAATGTCTTCTAACAAGGCTAAATAAAGCATCTATGCTAGCTGGAATCATTTGGTCATTATATTGTAACAGAATAATTACAATTAAGTGTAAATTAAATTTGTAAATGATATGCAATTTCAGTGTTTCTGATAAAGCCGGCATCATGGATGCAAATCTGAAAAAGGTAGACGACACAAACTGTAGCACTGATTTGACGCTTGGTGCTGCCAGTTTTCAAAACCAAGCAGAACCATGCATACACAAGGTGAGGGGCGGCTGTGAAAACGTGCATGGCTTTACACCAAGTTTAGTTTAGTTAGGCCCCAGGTGCTGAGGATCTCCTCTGGTGATGCTCTGCCAAGCTTCTAATGCAGCCATCTTCAGATTCTGCTTGTTTTGCTGTGCTCGTCTCCTTAAATTTTCTCTTCACATCAATTGGATTAAAATCAGGTGACTGGCTAGTCCATTTTTTAGCTTTGGTAAACTCCTGTGTGTCCTCCGCAGTATGCTTGAGATTATTATCTTGTTAGACCAAGTACTGTCCAAGGAGTTTGGAGGCCTTTACTGAAACTTGTTTCTACACACCTAAGAATTCTTTCTGCCACTATCGTCAGCAGTGCCATCATCAATGATGAGAAGTGTGCAAGGACTTGTGACAGCCATACACAATTTTATTTTGTGGCTAACTACTAATGGTTTGAACTTTGCAGTGTGGCCTCTGTGTTGTTTGTATGTTGGCGGCTTGTCATTTTGTGTTTTATTTTAACTGCACCGGATTTGTAAAATGTGTTTAAAGAATTTAACATTACGCAATACAGTGTTTACAATTTCTGCGACTCTCTTCTTTTTTTTGTTCAGGTGACAAGACTTCAATTTTCACCCCTCAGCTCCATGAACCTTGGAAAAGAGAAGATTTTTTAAAATGTGAGTACCTACTTTGACTGAATGGATCATCTCAATTGAAATCATTTCTCTTTTAATATCCCAGGCTCATAATTTGAAAGTGTAACCAGCCAGAAAATGCCGTGTGAGTGCTGTATGACTAACAAGCTGAAAGTGCAGGGGTTCAGAGACTGGTGGATTATGGGATAGAGAGGATCAGGAAGTAGATCATAAAGGCAGTCAGTTGGATTTCACTCAGTGTCAAATAAAAACACACATCAAATAAAATCCTGCCGACTACACCCGCTTCTCCTCTCACTCAAATCCTACCACCATAGTTTTCTTTTTTATTTTTATTTTCACTTCCTGCTGTTTTTTGTTTTCTAGTCTCTCCTTTCTGTTGCTATTCCATTCTAGTCATTCCCTTTTTAATATTGATGACTTATTTATACAGCACACTACATGCAATGAATGAAGCCCAATGTTGTTCACACACAAAAATAAATACAATATAAACTACTATTAACAGCATATATAGATAATGGTAAGGTTACTGAAATAAAAAAAGGAAAATGTAATTTTGTGAACAGATATGCCATTTCAGTGTATGGAAAAAGTAAGCCCCCCTTGTCTCCAATAGCTGGTATTGTCCCTCAAGAAATCATTTCCTCTGACTGTCTAATTGTCACATCAACTAGAATAACGTTTTTTCCACTCCTCCATGCCTAATTCTTTCAGATGTATGATGTCGGAAGGATGTCTTGGGTTCGCAGCTCATTTCAAATACCCCACAGCATTTCAATGGGATTCAGGTCTGGGCTTTGACTTGGCTATTCCAGAAACTTGTGTCAAATTTCTTTGCAGGCATTCCTCAGTGTCTTCGTGAACTGCCCAGTCCCTCAGTCACCATAGCAGCCCCACACCATGACATTTCCACCACCATGCTATATAGTCAGTGTTAAGATCTTCTGGTTTTATGCGGTCTTTGGTTTTCACAAAGTATGTCTCCTGGTACTGCAACAAAAATGTATCTGTTTTTGCCTCATTTGTCCAGAACATGCTGTTCCACAATTCCTGGTCTTTGCCTTGGTGCTCATGGACAAATTTTAATGTTGCTCTGCTGTTCTTTATGGCTTCATCCTGGCGCTCCTCATTTTTTAGATCTCATGTGTACAGTCTCTTCCTCATGATAGACTCATGCACTTTAACATCAAGAGTAGTCTGTGTTACCTTGAGGTCCAATGATAAACGTTAGGTCTTATTAGAGACTTCTTTCAGCAACATTTACTCTGAGATCTCTTTAACTTCATTCATAGACTCATAGCCATCTATAACCTTCTTTCTAAAGGCCTCTGAGAGCTCTTTTGATCTCAGCATTGTGATAACACACACTTCAACAAACCTAAATGTCAGAGGTTTAAATAAGAGGACAGGTTCAGACGAGATCCTCTCCTGTGATGTTCTCGTAGTCTGCACCTGATTCTAATTTGAGCTGTTTGAGGTTGTGATCAATGAAAGGATGGTCTTTTTTTCTACATGTGAAATCTGCATTTATCTTTCTTTAAATTACAGAATGGACTACAGAATGTGAATGTGGCCTGATGTTTTTTATGTCTTATCTCCTTTTATCTAAAATGTTTAAAACAAGATCAAATTTGGATTTGTCCACTTAGGGTGTCTTCCCAAAGTCTTCAAATCCTTAAACTTTTCTTTTTTACATTT
Organism: Erpetoichthys calabaricus; assembly: GCF_900747795.2. NCBI lineage: Eukaryota > Metazoa > Chordata > Cladistia > Polypteriformes > Polypteridae > Erpetoichthys > Erpetoichthys calabaricus. Next base: position 318,383,103 of record NC_041397.2, read on the forward strand.
TGTGATGATGCAGTCTTGTGTTAAAAAATTGCCAATTCACTTTATCCACTATTTCGCAATACTTAAACTCTCAAAATGACTAAGTAAAAACAAGATTTGAGACATTTTTGCAAATGAATTAACAATAAAAACTAAAATATCCCATTGACACAAATAATCCGAAGCTTTACTCCATACGTAGTTGAAGCCCCTTTGGCAATGATCATGGCCTGGAGGTTTTTGATGTGACAGATTTATACACCTAGATTTGTGGATTTTCTGCCATTCTTCCCTGCAGATCCTTCAAACTGTGTCAGGTCTAATGGGGACCATCAGTGGAGAGCAATGTTCAGGTCTTATCAGAGATGTTCAAGATTGGACTGTGGCTTGGGCTTTCAAGAACATGCACAGAGGTATCCATAAGCCACTCCTAGGTTGGCTTGGCTTTGTTGTTTGGGACATTGTCGAGTCTGAAGGTAAACCTTTGGCCCAGATGGAGGTCCACAGCTCTCTGAACAGGACAAAAAATAAACACTCTTAATGAAAATCTGCACAAATTTCCCTCAATGCTTACTGCTCTCCCAGTCACTACTGCTGAAAAACCCTTCCAAGTATGATGCTGTCACCACCATGCCTACCTGTTGGAATGGTATCGTGCAGGTGACGAGTAGTGCCAGGTTTCCTCCAGATGTCACAGTTAGAACTGAGGATAAACAGTTCAGTGTTAGTTTCATCAGCCCAGAGGTTCTTGTTTTTTCACAGTTTAAGAGTTTATTATGTGCCTTTAGCACAGTCTAAGTGGGCTTTCATATGTTGTTTGACCACAGTGACAGAAAGCCAAGATTACTTGAGTGTTGTAGTAGTGGTTGTCCTCCTGGAAGGTTCTCCCATCTCCACACACGTTCTCTGGAGCTTAGCCCCAGTGACCATTTGAGTTCTTGTTCACCCCTCTTGTGAAGGTCGGTCTTGATCGATTTGCTCCAGAAAGAGTTGTGGGTTTTGCAAAAGTATTACATTAAAGAATTAGTGTGGTCACGGTCATCTTGGGAACAATTCCCCAGATCTGTGCCTTGCCACAGTCCTGTTTCTGAGCTCTGCTGGCAATTCCTTGAACCTCCCAACTTGTTTTTGCTCCACTCTAGATCCACTCAATTGAATTAACCCCAAGTGGACTCCAAATAAGGTGCAGAAACATTTCAGTGATGACTGATGGAATGGGATGTACCTGAGCCAAATTTCAGGTGCCCCAGCAAAAGGTCTGAATGTGAATGGGATATTTCAATTTTTATATTTTTTAATACATTTTGGAAAATATCTAAAATCCTGTTTGTCATTCCGGGGTATCAAGTGTTATTTGATGAGGGAAAAGAGAAAATTGTTAAATTGATCACAACATAAAACATGTGATAAAGGCACTGTAAGCTAGAAAGAAAACAAAAATGTCATGGGGTACACTTTTTCACATGGCGGTATATACAGATACAGCCCGAAGTATTGGTTTTAAAATGAGCCACAATTTTATGTGAAATAAGTTAAACCTGTCAAACCTGGCCTCCACCATTCTTTATTCCATAGAGCAGACGTTTTGCTTTGTGTTTGCGACTTCACATATTTTAAACATTAAAACAAGTGAAAATGGCGGGGAGAGAATTATTCCTTAGAATTATAAAACCTCAATGGACTGTCATGACATCTCAAGCAGAAAGTTCTTCTAGTGAGTGTCACTGGGGTCTTCAGTTACAGCAGCAAAGTCCTCACTCAGCTGTGTTGTCATTGTGTGCCTCGCACTGAACATGGACCAGTGAAGAGGAAGAAGGTCACAGCCAAGCGTGGTCGAAGTGAAGGCTGCACGACCATCTCCAAAGAGCTTCATGTTCCATGGAATACATCGATCATTATCAAGATGTTTAAGGTCCATGGGACTGTAGCCAACTGTCCTGGATGTGACCACAAGCGTATAGCTGACCCCAGATTGAAGAGAAGGATAATTTTAAATGGCGGAGTAAGAACAATCAAAGATTCAGGCTGCCCACTAAGATTAAGGTACAACAGTATCAAGTCACACTATTGCTAGGTCAATGGAAGTGGGCTCCACGGTAGAAAATCTCACTTCTGAAAGAAAGATACAAAAAAAAATCCACTGGAGTTTTCTTAAATGCCCACTGACAAGCAACAGTGCAGGATGAAGGTCCTTTGGACTGATTAATCTAAATAAGAGCTTTACGGAAAGTCACAGCAGCAGCTCTGTGTTTACAGAAGTTTGAATAAGGTGTTCATAGCAAAAGGATAAAATGTGGAGGAGGCCCATTAATGCTGTGGGGCCACAATAAAATCAGAAGATCATCAAGGCATTCTGGAGCAAATATCACAAAGCTCTGTCTCAAATGCTAGTCATGGGTCCTCTAAAACACACAAGTAAGACCAACGAAATATGGTGGTAATTTCATTTGAATGGCCTGAAGTGGTCTGCTATGAGCCCTGAACTGAATCTAAGCCAACACCTATGGAAGGGTCTGAAAGTTACAGTTGGTAGGAGTACATCAGACATCAAGAAGAGAGGGCTTAGTGGCTAGTGAGAGGAGTCAAAGTCCCATCCAGAGCTACAGGAAGTGCTTGATTGCATTTATCACTTAAAAACAGCATGTTACCGAACTTTAGGTGAGGGTCCCAATAAATGTGTTAATGCAAATTTCATTTATTATATTGCATGGGTCCAAACTTATATGCAAATAGTCTGCTTTGTGGACTAAAAAAATGGCAAGATGAATATCACAATTATCAGTTTACGCTTATTTGACAGGAAATTGGGATTCTTGTGAGATTGTGAGGTGACGAAATGTGACGGGATTAATTTTTAAACTAAAGAGGTGTTCTGTGACGATAACAAGTGTCACTTAAAGGCAGGGGTCAGTGTGGACAGTCCATTTGAACTATGACCTTGAGGGTGACTTTGTGGCATTTATTGTAAATCCAGAATTTTATTTTTAATTCTCACAGATTCTATCCAATTAGGAGAGCTCCTCATTATTGACCATACATATTTGAGTCTCATCATCACAGCCCCACATTGGTTCTTGTTTATTTGCTGTGTTGTCCCCCATGCCTGGTCATGTTACACACTCACAGATGTCCTCACTTGTTTTCTTTTGTCTCCTTTCAGACTTCTTTCAGCTTACACTGAATGAACACACTGCACACAGAGACCTCCGACTGTCTGAAGGGGGCAAGAAGGTGATATATAGACCAGGAAAATCACCATCATTTCATCGAAGCAGATTTATTAAGTTTCAGCAAGTTATGTGCAGGGAGCCTCTCGAAAAGAATTGCTTTTATTGGGAAGTGGAGTGCACTGGAAATGGCTTCATGATAGGAGCCGCATATAAAGAACTGGCCAGGAACAACGACCTTCTGAGGATGTCCCTTGGAAAAAACGACCACTCCTGGGGTTTGCAGTGCCGTGATGGCAAATACACAATATATCATGGTGACCTGGAAAAAGAAATCACCGCCTCCTACAGCCCCAGAGTCGGAGTGTATCTGGACTGCAGTGGAGGGGTGCTGTCATTTTATAGTATCGAGGGGAAAATGACTCTCCTTCTTCATAGATTCAGCCACACATTCACAAAACAGCTGTATGCAGCATTTGGATTTTTGAGGGTGAGTAAGATAGATGATGTACCTCACCGCAGTATTACAATCTGCAATCTATCAGATGACCATTGACCAGCACCTTACACCTCTCACTTGATATTTTCGTAAGTGCAGGTTCTCTGTGTGTGGAGTTTGGGTTTGAGTTTGTGTGTGTGTAGTTTGTGCCAAATTTCCAAAATGCACTAGAAAAGTAATAAAAACACCTGAAACAAATCACTTTAAATATTATGAAACAAAGTTTAAATTAAATTAAGAGTGCTAAATTAAATTAAAGAGTGCAAAAGGCTAACACAATCAAAGGTGTCCTAAAGACCTTTGAACAAGTAGAAGGCCTTTAAAGATGGTCGTGATGGTTGGGACGGCCTTGGGAGCGCGCAGAGGGAACTGAAGCTGACAATTAAGGAGGATAAAAAGTACTACAGGAGGAAGATAGAGGGCAGTCTTCAGAGGGGAAAGGTTAAACAGGTATGGGATGAGGATGGCGACCAGGTACAAATTGCCCTCTCTTTAGCAAGAAGAGTAACTTGGAGGAGGGCAAATGATTTGAACAGCTTTAAGTAGGTTTGATGGTGGGACATTTATAAATACATCTCACTGGAGAACTTTGCAAAATCCCCTTTCTCTGTGTCCTTGATAATTATCAGATAACTACCATCACCCGATGTCTCGCATCTCCACCCCATCTCCACAGTTTAATTTTATAGAGAATGAGGTGAGAACAGAGTTATGCAGGCTGCATGAAGAAATGAATGGGCCCTGATGGAGTCAGTGCAGCAATGTTAAGGGGCTGTGCTGATGAACAGTGTGAGGTCTTGAAGCACATATACAATCTCAGCCTGAGACTACAGAAGGTTCCGGTGCAAGAGATCAATAATCCTAAACATCCATCCATCCATTTTCCAACCCGCTGAATCTGAACACGGGGTCACGGGGGTCTGCTGGAGCCAATCCCAGCCAACACAGGGCACAAGGCAGGAACCAATCCCGGGCAGGGTGCCAACCCACCGCAGGACACACACAAACACACCCACACACCAAGCACACACTAGGGCCAATGTAGAATCGCCAATCCACCTAACCTGCATGTCTTTGGAATGTGGGAGGAAACCCACGCAGACACGGGGAGAACATGCAAACTCCACGCAGGGAGGACCCGGGAAGCGAACCCGGGTCCCCAGGTCACCCAACTGCGAGGCAGCAGCGCTACCCACTGCGCCACCGTGCCGCCTAATCCTAAACAACTGAATGTTTATAAATACATAGATACTTTATTAATCTCCAAGGGGAAATTTACATACTCCAGCAGCATCATACTGATAAAAACAATATTAATTAAAGAGCAATAAAAGTGCAGTGCAAGGCAGATATAACAGTCAATAATCTTGTGTTGTGTTAACATTTCCCACCCCACCCCCAAGGGTGGAATTGAAAAATTGAAGAGTCGCATATAGACCTGTGGTACCAACTTCACACCTGATGAACTCAGCGGAGAGGCTGGTTCTTAGTCACTTTAAAATACAGGTGGTTACAGGGTTGGACCCTCAACAGTTTGCATGTCGTCAGCATGTGGGTGGAAGATGTTGTAGTTTATCTGCTGCAAGGAGCCCTAGTCTCCGCTGGGAGTATGGCACTGGTCCTGTTTTTTTGACTTTAATAGTGGCCTTTAATACCATCCAGCCACTTTTTCTGATGCACAAGTTGAGTGTGGCACAGGTTCACACTGCCCTGGTTTCCTGGATTTTACACTATCTGACTGACAGGCCTCGGTACGTGAGATTGGGGAACTGTGCGTCGGAGAGAGCGACGAGCAGTACTGGCGCTCCACAGGGGACTGTCCTTGCTCCGCTCCTTTTCACTTTTTACACCTCGGATATCAGGTATGATATCTCAAAAGTTCTAGGAAGATGGCAGCACTATTGTTGGATGTGTTAGTTAATGGAAGGAGGAAGAATATAGAAGTCTGGTGAGTAGCTTTGTGGAGTGGTGTCATCATAACTGTGGTGAGACTTATTTGTGTATAAATATATATATATATATATAGATATAGATATATAGATATATATACAGTACTGTGCAAAAGTTTTAGGCAGGTGTGAAAAAACAATGACAAAAATGAACAAAAGAGAAATCTAAATCAAATCAATATTTGGTGTGACCACCCTTTGCCTTCAAAACTTTGCATTTTGTAAATTGATAACAATAAACAATCATTATTTATATTTTTGAAAGCATTCTTTGTTTACAGCATTTTTTCACACCTGCCTAAAACTTTTGCACATTACTGTATATCTGTCTATTATATAAAAAAAATCCTGGGTCGAAATGTGATCATCTCGGAGAGACACATTGAGGTCATGTGAGACTAGATATTACAACTATAGGAAGCAAGACCCGTAAGATGGTGACTTTTGCACATCACGCCCTCCTTACAGTTTAAAACAAGTTCACAGACATCTAACCTCGCAGTTGTTGGAATGTTTTTGGCAGACACACTTAATGTGCTCCCAGCTCTTAAAAATGTTATACATTCTAGATGGCACGTGAACGACGAAGCGAAGAAGAAAGAGCAGCGCGTCGAAAACAGACACAAATGCACTGGACAGAAAAGAAGGCAAAAAAAGGATGCACAAGAGAACAATAATAATATATGCAAATTCAGAAAATAAGGAAAATAATAATCAGCCCGGATATCCCGCAAGACAAACTGATGAGACCAAAGGACAGCTGCTGTACAGGCTTTTAAATGATCAACACGAGACAAGCAGAACACGCAGCTCGGCAGCAGGAGCAGAAAGACAGCAGCTGATCCGTCTCCATCGCCTTAGCGTGCGTTCAGCCACAATACCCCCCCACTTTACAATGCGAGTGGCGCGCACCCCGTGGTGTAGAGGAGGGATGTCTGTGTATGTATGTAATATATATAATGCAGAGGCGGATTAAGGTGGTCATGGGCCCCTAGGCTACTCTTTGTGTGGGACCCCGGGTGCAGAGGGTATAGACTATGGCAAGCCGTTTTAACATTTAATCCATTTTACTTGATGTGCTTTCAAAACTTTGATATCATGAGTTTGAAATTTGATATCAGACTTATAAAATTTGATATCACGCTTTTTAAATTCGATATCAAGCGTTTGAAATTTAATATCAACATTTTAAAATTTGATATTGTGCTTTTGAAAATTGAGATCATATTTTTGAAATTTGATATGACAACTGAAATACAAATATATATGCATTTTAAACTCTCACACCATATTTTGTCATTTTGATATCACGTTTGTAACATTTAATATCGTGCTTTTGGAATTTGATATCACGCATTTAATCTCTTTTTTGAAATCCATCCATCCATTCATTTTCCAACCCGCTGAATCCGAACACAGGGTCACGGGGGTCTGCTGGAGCCAATCCCAGCCAACACAGGGCACAAGGCAGGAACCAATCCTGGGCAGGGTGCCAACCCACCGCAGGACACACACAAACACACCAAGCACACACTAGGGCCAATTTAGAATCACCAATCCACCTAACCTGCATGTCTTTGGACTGGTGGAGGAAACCAGAGCACCTGGAGGAAACCCACGCAGACACGGGGAGAACATGCAAAGTCCACGCAGGGAGGACCCGGGAATCGAACCCAGGTCTCCCAACTGCGAGGCAGCAGCGCTACCCACTGCGCCACCGTGCCGCCCTTTTTTGAAATCAAATTTCAAAAGCTTGATATCAAATTTAAAAGCAACGATATCAGCACTGTAATTGTTGATATCATGTATAACAGATTAAATGTTAAAATGGCCTGCCATAATAGACAGCCCCACTTACTTACAATGCTTTACCGAAAAAAAAAAATGATTATAATGCCATGTGTAATAGTATGCTGGAAATATTACATAGCCAAAATGCAGCCACTCGGGGTACACGAGCATAAACAAACATCTGCAGAAATACCTTGACAGCCTTTACTGTAAATAGCAACTCCACAGATAAAAGGCATTAACAGTGGATCTGCAAGTTAATAACCGCTTTTAGCTTTCTAAACCAACAGGTACAATAATGGCAGTACAGGCCACACTATATTACTGAGGCAATATCACACATATCAAATAAAACAAGACCCATAAAAATACAATACAGTAACACAAAGTAATAACACAACAGCATCACAGTCATACAGCAAATACACATTTTCCTACCTTTAGAATATTTTCTTCTTTGTTTTCCTGAAAGAGAAGTCCTTGATGAGGCTGGTAAAATCCAGATTGTGCAAAATATCACTTTCAATTTACATCAGAGACAGGTGATTCAGTCTGTTTTAGCCCATTGTGGATCTCAGTCTGTTTTAAACTACTCTCAGTTTTGAAAATGAACGCTCCCCGCTAGCATTCGTTACAGGCAAAGTCATAAATATCAACATTTGGAAAAACTGACTGTTTAATTTTCTTCCTCGTATAATTTTTGCTGACATGTCCTTGTTTTCTTTAATGAATTCTCTGAATTGTCCACAAAATCTTCCTCCAGATCACCCGCATATTTCTTCTGAAGATTAGCCGCTCCAGTTCGAAGATCATCTACAGAGGGAATATTGTTCAAAAATCCAAACATCTGCTCAGTGTCTTTGTAGGAGTGATACCTCCGATCCAGTTCGCCAACAAGTCAGTCTATGGCGGCGATAAAAAACTGTAGTTTTCAACTTGTCTCTCAGTGGATTCATCTGCTTAGTTTTTTCCTTTTTCTTTGCCTCTCTATGTCCACTTTGTAGTGCTGGGACACAGTTGGTGAGATGTTCTTTGCACCACTCTCAAAGTTGTCAAAATCATCTCGCAGGCCGGCTCTATAATTATTCAATGAGCTAATGAGACCAACAGCGTTGCATAAATCCAAATCAACTGCCTGCAGAGCAGTGCTAGTCTTGTAAAAGCATTGCAGTATGCGGTGCCACATGTTACACAAAAAGAAAATCTCTAGTTTTTCCATCATCGTGTAGAGTGTCCTGGCTTCATCCCGAGCAGTAAGGGTTTGGTTCGAGTTATCGGCTAATTTTTCCAGTGACTCCTGAGTTCTGGTGTAGTGTTTTTATTGCCAGTGCGTGTGCCGACCATTTAGTGTCTGAAAAGCATTTCAAAGCCGCTATCCTGTGGATCGGTTTTTTGTTGCTGACTGGATGAAGATTCGACAGCCTTGAAATATTCAATTTAGGGATTTTCTTCAGCAGTTCTTGGTTACCCTGTCCCTTCATTCGTTGTGCTTTTTGTTTTTGTGCTCCTCTATCATATATTCTTTTGGGCATTTTGCCGATCTGCTGTCCAGTTACCAAGAATAACGCAGTGGTGTGGTATGAACTCAAAACAAAATAAACTTTAACCGGGTCACATCTACCCAATCGGCTGTTTAAATTTAAAATGTTTCTTATTGGCCAATGGGCGTCAGGGAGGCGGTTTTCTTTTAATAAATTAAAAAATAATTAAAAATAGTGTGGACAATCCTAGGCTGTAGCCTAGGCCAGCCTGTGCATTAATCCGCGCCTGTATACTGTATATGCATAACTTGTTTACAGTTAGTTAATAAGCACTACAGTTCCCATGATGCGTACTGGGACTGTTGGAGTTATGGGGGTTGAACGGTTGGAGTTGTGGAATGAGTAATAAACGTTCGTCGCATTGAAAAACCCGTTTGAGTCTGGACTTTACTAATCAAGCACGTCCCATGTGGCATGACATGGTGTCAGAAGTCGTCTTCCAAGTAAAATCATTAAAAGCCTCCTTGACGGACGAAAGAAGAAATGTCGAAGTTTAATGCACCTGAGCCCTTTGATTTCAGACAGCATGACCAGGATGGAGTCAGCGTTTCTCGAGCTTCACATTGCCACAAAACTGAGAAGGGTGTCTCTGCAGAACCCTGACCCGAATGGGCGGATTTCAAGTACTGGAAGTGTATTACAGTGGGTGGTTTCAAACCGTTGTTCTGATTGGCTAAAACAAACACTGGGTGGATTTCAAGCAGAGTAGGCGGGTTCCATTGGAGTTTCTGATTGGCTAAAACGACAACTGGGCGGATTTCAAGTAAAATATCTGATTGGAACTTATTATCAGTGGGTAGCGCTGCTGCCTCGCAGTTGGGAGACCCGGGTTCGCTTCCCGGGTCCTCCCTGCGTGGAGTTTGCATGTTCTCCCCGTGTCTGCGTGGGTTTCCTCCCACAGTCCAAAGACATGCAGGTTAGGTGGATTGGTGATTCTAAATTGGCCCTACTGTGTGCTTGGTGTGTGGGTGTGTATGTGTGTGTCCTGCGGTGGGTTGGCACCCTGCCTGGGATTGGTTCCTGCCTTGTGCCCTGTGTTGGCTGGGATTGGCTCCAGCAGACCCCCATGACCCTGTGTTTGGATTCAGTGGGTTGGAAAATGGATGGATGGATGGACTTGTTATCATACCGGAAAAAGAATCTTAGTCTGGATGCGTGTCCCTTTATTCCTTGCATAGATGTAAACGTTCAGTTAAACTTACATACAGTGGTGTGAAAAACTATTTGCCCCCTTCCTGATTTCTTATTCTTTTGCATGTTTGTCACACAAAATGTTTCTGATCATCAAACACATTTAACCATTAGTCAAATATAACATAAGTAAACACAAAATGCAGTTTGTAAATGGTGGTTTTTATTATTTAGGGAGAAAAAAAAATCCAAACCTACATGGCCCTGTGTGAAAAAGTAATTGCCCCCTGAACCTTATAACTGGTTGGGCCACCCTTAGCAGCAATAACTGCAATCAAGCGTTTGCGATAACTTGCAATGAGTCTTTTACAGCGCTCTGGAGGAATTTTGGCCCACTCATCTTTGCAAAATTGTTGTAATTCAGCTTTATTTGAGGGTTTTCTAGCATGAACCGCCTTTTTAAGGTCATGCCATAGCACCTCAATTGGATTCAGGTCAGGACTTTGACTAGGCCACTCCAAAGTCTTCATTTTGTTTTTCTTCAGCCATTCAGAGGTGGATTTGCTGGTGTGTTTTGGGTCATTGTCCTGTTGCAGCACCCAAGATCGCTTCAGCTTGAGTTGACGAACAGATGGCCGGACATTCTCCTTCAGGATTTTTTGGTAGACAGTAGAATTCATGGTTCCATCTATCACAGCAAGCCTTCCAGGTCCTGAAGCAGCAAAACAACCCCAGACCATCACACTACCACCACCATATTTTACTGTTGGTATGATGTTCTTTTTCTGAAATGCTGTGTTCCTTTTACGCCAGACGTAACGGGACATTTGCCTTCCAAAAAGTTCAACTTTTGACTCATCAGTCCACAAGGTATTTTCCCAAAAGTCTTGGCAATCATTGAGATGTTTCTTAGCAAAATTGAGACGAGCCCTAATGTTCTTTTTGCTTAACAGTGGTTTGCGTCTTGGAACTTTGCCATGCAGGCCGTTTTTGTCCAGTCTCTTTCTTATGGTGGAGTCGTGAACACTGACCTTAATTGAGGCAAGTGAGGCCTGCAGTTCTTTAGACGTTGTCCTGGGGTCTTTTGTGACCTCTCGGATGAGTCGTCTCTGCGCTCTTGGGGTAATTTTGGTCGACCAGCCACTCCTGGGAAGGTTCACCACTGTTCCATGTTTTTGCCATTTGTGGACAATGGCTCTCACTGTTGTTCGCTGGAGTCCCAAAACTTTAGAAATGGCTTTATAACCTTTACGAGACTGATAGATCTCAGTTACTTCTGTTCTCATTTGTTCCTGAATTTCTTTGGATCTTGGCATGATGTCTAGCTTTTGAGGTGCTTTTGGTCTACTTCTCTGTGTCAGGCAGCTCCTATTTAAGTGATTTCTTGATTGAAACAGGTGTGGCAGTAATCAGGCCTGGGGGTGGCTACGGAAATTGAACTCGGGTGTGATACACCACAGTTAGGTTATTTTTTAACAAGGGGGCAATTACTTTTTCACACAGGGCCATGTAGGTTTGGATTTTTTTTCTCCCTAAATAATAAACACCATCATTTAAAAACTGCAATTTGTGTTTACTTGTGTTATATTTGACTAATGGTTAAATGTGTGTGATGATCAGAAACATTTTGTGTGACAAACATGCAAAAGAATAAGAAATCAGGAAGGGGGCAAATAGTTTTTCACACCACTGTACATTGATACTGAATACCAGCATATTCATAATGTTTCACCAAAGGAACTATCACAATATGTTACCATAACTTTTTTGTATGTTTTTTTTTACATTGTGTAGTCAGCCATGCCTACCTTCAGGAGATGGTGGTCAGGTCATCTGCTCGAACATTATCCTGCCAGGTTAGCAAATTATATTTCTAATGTTGTTTGTACTACTCTTCTAGTTTGCTTTACTCAATAGTATTATTTTTTTGTTATTTATTTGTATCGTAGACCAACTGCTGGCACACAGCAGGTAGCACGGAAGCGGCTGCGAACTGTTGAGAAGCAGCCTGGTAATGTTTACTTTTTTAAGATATAATGCATTTTGTTTTTTTGAGTATAATACATTATCAGTCCTGATGTCCTCTTGTTTCTTGTTAGTTGGAACCAGTCACCAGACCATAAACATCCTTCAGGTGAAATTGTATTCAATGATATTTTAGTTGGGGGGAAAAAAAAGGAATTAATCAATTTTACTAAGTTTTTTGATTGGAATATTCTTGACATTTTAAGCTTCCTCAGGAAATTCTACAGATGATCTTGGAGGAGGTTGTTCTTCAAGTTGGTGACACTGCAATTGGCACCCTTGCACTCACTTGCAAGTGGTTTCACAGCATCGTTAGCCAGGAGTACTTCCGTAATGAGGCACACTTCAAGTGGATGGACAGTAAGTTGTGTTAATATGCCATTACTTTATGTTTCACATACTAATATGACCTAACTGTCATTGACACTTGAAATTTTACTTCTTTTCTTATCAACAGGTGTGGTGAATTGGAACAGATTCACATCAAGTTTTAGGGAAATGTACCGAATTCCCTACATGCTTTCAGTGTGCTTCCACTGTAATAGCCTGTACAAAAATCACGGTCTAGGCTTTAGGGGATCTGGCAAAAGGCATGAACTGCAGGGGTTTATCTCTGAGGACAGCCTTGTAGGCTACTGTAGCCAGGACTGCTTTTATCAAGCTGGTGGCAGTATTTGAGATGTTGTTTGTGTGGTTATGCATGCCTACATCTGTTCATGCCTCTTTTCTATTCATTTTTTCATATTTCTTCTTCCTGTTTTGACTTGTTTATCCATCCATCCATTTTCTAACCCGCTGAATCCGAACACAGGGTCACGGGGGTCTGCTGGAGCCAATCCCAGCCAACACAGGGCACAAGGCAGGAACCAATCCCGGGCAGGGTGCCAACTGACTTGTTTATTTCTTGTTTATTTTCAAAACCTCCTCAGGGATGTAGTGTGTCTTAATAAATAATGAGTGAACGGACTCTTGTTTGTGTGCCTTTTTGTACCCAAGTAATTGTTGTGCAGTGTTTTTGTCTTCAATCTCTGAATGTGTAATTGGATGATGCAAATTATGATGCAATTATACAGAACCTGCATAATATTTAAAATATAACATCCTACAACAGATATTGAATGATTTTACAATGCAACAAAAATATTAAACTTACCGGTTACTGTGAATAAGATGGAAATTCAAAATTAGTTTTTTGTTTTAATACAACTTAAAAGTATAGATTAAAAAGTATAAAAATGAACAAGGTAGAAAAAATTAACTACACACATGAATCGATACACTCAATGGCCACTTAATTAGGTGCACCTTGCTAGTAGCGGGTTGGACCCCCTTTTACTGTATACAATGAGACTGCAAGTCCCCATCTCAGTTGAATTAAACATGGAAATCACACAGCACAAGACTTGGCATGAAAAACAACGTATAAACCACAACCAAGGCAGGTAAAAGTTAGTAAAACTGACAATCACGTAAAAGATAAAAATATAAAGTGCTTAAAAGTGTAAGGTGTAATGAGTGCCAGATTACAGCAGCCAGTACATGTATTATGAACAAGATTTATGAGTATGGATATTAAAGACATTCAAAGTTATTATTGAACGACTGGAATTCTTTTTGAAATAAGCTGTTCGTCAGTCTATTAGTGCGTATTTTGATTGACGTTACGTTTTCCTGAGGGCAGAGGTTCAAAGTGTTGATGACCGGGATGAGACGTGTCCTTGAAGATGTTCTTTGCTCTGCTATGTGTTGCACCCGTCTGGGACGCCCAGGAGGAGAGCTCATTCCTCCTCCAGGACACGAGGGGGCGTCCTCCCTGGTTGTATTGGGGGCCCGTGGCCACCGCCAGGGGGTGCCCTGATGCCTTGGGGACCCTGGACCCCAGCGCTTCCGCCACACCCTGAGGTGCTGGGGGGAAGAGAAGAAAGGACACCCGGAGTGCTTCCGGGTACACAGCCGACACTTCCACCACACTGGGGAGTGCCGGTGGAAGACTGCCAGGGAGCACCTGGAGCACATCCGGGTGTGTATAAAAGGGGCCGCCTCCCTCCAGTCATTGACAAGAGTCGGGAGGAAGAAAGATGATGTCGGGAGGATGGCAAGGAGGCGGCCTGAAGAGAGAGAAGGCATTGTGGTGTGGCCAGGACTTTGGGGTCTTTGGGGTTTGTGAGCACAATAGGGACTTCGTAAATAATGTAAATAAATGTGTGTTGGGTGACATGAGCGTGTCTGCCTGTCTGTGTCCGAGCCAGTCTCCATATATGGTACCGGGTGTTGGCAATGTCCTCAAGTGAGGGAGCCATTTGTTTTAAAAGCTGGTGTTAGGTTTGTGGAATATCTACACATGAATAATCATATAAAAGGTAAAGTGAATGAGCATTGCACAGAGACAGAATATTAAATAGGAGCTAAATACACATTAATTTGAATATTGTAGCAGAATATAAATATATATTGGACAAAAGAAATATTGGTATTGTACAGTCATGTTACTGTGCTAAGGGGATGGGGAGGTAGACAGAATGTACACATAACACAGTGACGAGAATAAATGTAATGTGCAGCGTATCTGACATTGACATCCGGAAGAATGGTAGGTTGATTAAAAGCGTGCTCAGCAGGAGATCGCGTGTGGATGTGTGTGGTTATAAATTGGAACGGTACCGCTTAATGCAGAGCAAAGCAGGCACATTACACATCCCAGCTCATCGCATATGGAAAGTTAGTGGCGGAACCAAGCCATTACAGTTGTATTTTGCAGGTCGCGTTCCAGTTTCCCTGTTTTTTGTCACCGAAAAAAAGGTTTAACGATGATTGGATGCTTGAAACCCGCACATACAGCTTGGGGAACGTCCATTACGTTCTCTGATTGGATGCTTGAAACCCGCCCAATACTGCTTGGGGAACGCCCATGTTGTTCTCCAGAGACTAGTACTTGGAGAATGACAAAACTGAACAAAGAAAGCGAGGTGCAAGGCAAAGCTTTAATATGTGCTATGGGGAAAGAGGCTGGGGCAATATTTAGCGCGTTAACTTCCGTAGCAGGGACCAATGCCAATAATTTTGAGCGCCAAGGATATCGCATATTAGTCGACGTATAGGTGCGATTCTTGAGAGACAATCTACCAGAAATTACTGCAGGGATTCGGGTTCGAATCCCGGTGATGGCACATTGCTGAGTGAAAAAATAAATAATATATATATTTTTTAAACTTTCTCTTCGACGAACGGTGCTTTGAATTCTGCTTTGCAGATTTAGTTTTTTATCTTTATTTTTTGATTAAACAAAATCTGTTTAATTGTCACAGGTGTCTGGTCACACTTATAGGTAATCTAACTTAGACACCATTAAAATATCCGACTACGCCACCCAGTTTTATTAAGAGACTGGGAACTCCTGAAATTTACCAATAATAGCACACAGGTTTCTTTAAATTGGGCGGTGAGTAAACACACAATGAAAGACACAACAGTAATTTCAGAAAAAGGCAACAGTAAGTTCTATTGTACAAGACAATATAAGGTACATTAAAAAGATGAACGAACATAACAGAACCTAAACATATCAGGAATTAATTTCCCTTTTTTTTTTAAAAGGAAAATACACAGTCCACACTCTAAAAGTCCGTAAAAACAGGAATTGGAGGATACAACCTTTAGTGGTGCAGAGTCCAGTTTGTGCACGGTGTTACCCCAACACTTAATTGTTCAACTGTCCATGGATGCACTCTGTTCCCCGGCAGAAGTTGTGTCAAATTGTTGACTCCCTGTCAGCGTCTCTTCGTTGTTCCTTTTCTTCCACTCTGGGCTCCTTGTGTTGCTGTGACCTTGGCACGCCTCATTTCTCGTCTGTCAGCTTCGCTTGGTCCTTTCATGCGGATTCCCTCTCTCGCTGAACCCACATCCGGCGTCTCTTTATGGAGCTGTCTCTTCTTCCCTGGAAGTGTTGCCGTCCTTGTGCCTCACGTTGTGCCAGCCAGGTACCCCTTTCTGCCTGCGAGCCCCTGTGCCCTGTCCGAGTGTCTTGGCAGCGTTTCCTGTGGACTGTTCCTCCTGCCTTCTGCTGCCTAGGAGTTTATATTTACTTCAGTCCCTGCTGTTGTCAGTCCTGGACAAACAGTTTAATCCATGGCACATCTAAATTGCCTGGGTTTAACAATTAATAAAAACACAAGTTAACAAAATGTATGGTTACCAAACATTAATAAGTACAGACTTATTAACTTCTCAACCCCCCAGTCCCAACAGTGGGTGCCTAATGGAACCACCCAGTGCACAAAAAAATGTAAAAGTGTCCCCCTCTGACATCCCCCCAGACTTAACCATTGTCAGTCCCGGACAATCAGTTTAATCTTCTTATTCTCTATAACGGGCTGGGGGTCTCCCCAAATTTTGCCTCCTTGATCGGCGCAAGTCCACAGCTTCCCTCTCTGGGTCATCCCTATTTTCTCTCGAGGCTGGGTTTCCCATTGTCCAAAACCCACATACGGGAAGTCCAGGTGGAGATGGTTCGGCCGTTGGGGTAGCTGAAGCACTTAGTGGAGACAAACAACAAGGCCTTAAAGCATTACGGTGCACATTTTTCTCTCTACCTCCCCCTTCTGGTCTCACTTTATACACCACCCCAGAATCCCCTACCTGGCCCAGCACCACATAGGGTTCTTGGTTCCCCCAACCTGTCAGCTTCCCTCCTCCTTGTCTACCTCTATTCCTCAGCCATACTCTTTCTCCAGGAAGCAAGGGAACAGCCTGAGCTTTCTTATGCCAAGCTGTATTATGTTGTACTGCCTTATCCATCCTCCCCTTAGCAGTTTGACTTGTATTGGGGAGATTCTGCAGACGTCCCTTCACCCATTCTTCCCTCGTGCCCCCTCTGGCAGGGACCTTCACACTATGGCAGAAGGCTGGTTGTTTGTATCTGCTGAATCCATTTTCCCGGTGTGCCTTGGCATGTCGACACACAGCAGAGCTGTTAGACCCTGCTTCCTGCGTACTGGGGGCTGCTCGAGACAGTACCACTGGTGACTCTGGAGCCTGAAAAATAGCCTGCCAACAAGCAGAGATTACGTTCATTCCAATCAGCAATGGGCTTCTCTGGACCTCGTCTCTCACAATTACAACCCCTCTGGCTGGTAACTTCACAGTAGCCACCTCAAAATCCATGGTGGCATACCCTGTATAGGGGATATCCAACTCATTGGCAGCTTTCAGGATAAGAAGAAACGGGGCCTGCCCAACTTCTATGTTATCTGCAAAATGCTGCTTGAAAAAACTCTCTTGCATCAGGGTAACCTGGGATCCAGTGTCTAACAGTCCATTTAAGGTTTTCCCTTCAATGGTGACCTGTACCATGGGACACTCCCCAATAAGAGGGGATATGGCCTTTCGGGTTTCACTGTCCAACCCTGCTATCTGGCCCACAGCTGCAGGGTTCACAAGTTCAAAAGTAGGGCGCCCACTAGAGGATGGACAGTTCCGTGCCAAATGACCTGCTTGTCTGCACTGATTACAAATGGGCCTACCTTGTGAATCCCAGGCATAACGGCTGTTAGTGCGAGGCCTCCGATCTGGCTGAGAGTGTGCTAATGGCTGGGCAGCATCAACCTGTGGAACTGCTGGCCTCAGTTCCTTCAGCAGCTCCTGAGTCCATTCCTTCATCTGTGTTTTCAGGTCACCCATAATCTCGGCCTTGAATGCTAGTCTCCAGTCTGCCTGTGAATGAGAGTTAGTTGCAGAGAACTCACCAACAACTCCGCAAGTTGCTTCCCTGTGTCCCATATAATTACATTCCCCTTCCAGCAGCAGAGCCTCTTGATGCACTTCCCCAAAAGTTTTATCTGGGTGGTGGCGCACAAATGTCCATAGTGCTTGTTGCAGTCCACTGTCATGGAGGCCCAACAAGAGCTGATCTTGCAGCTGTATATCGGAGGGGGCTTGGGCTGGGCTACGCTGTTGTAACCTGCAATGAAGTTCTCTCAATTTAAGGACAAAAGCCCTGAAAGGTTCATTAGTCCTTTGTGCACAACTGTAAAATTGGGACATCAGAGTAGCTAACGGGACTTGGTCACCGTATAATCTATCTAGAACCAGAAAAATCTTTGTAACCCTATCTCTTTCTTCCACACTCAACACACTGACTTCCCGTTTGGCATCCCCAGTCAAAGCTCCCATCACAATATTGACCTTTTGAGATTCCCCATATTCAGCAGCTTCTAATAACCCCTGCATCTGTTCTTTCCATTCAGCATATTTCAAATCACCTTTTTCCCCACTAAACTTGGCAATCCAAGGTGCACCGGCAAAAATAGGCATCATCATGATGATAATAAAAAAAACACAATAAAACTACCCCACAAAATCAATAACTAAATAAAAATGGATTTAAAAAAATGCCTAGTACTTCCAAATGTATTACTCACAAGCCCAATCCTGCCGACTACTGCCAAAATTATGTCACAGGTGTCTGGTCACACTTATAGGTAATCTAACTTAGACACCATTAAAATATCCGACTACGCCACCCAGTTTTATTAAGAGACTGGGAACTCCTGAAATTTACCAATAATAGCACACAGGTTTCTTTAAATTGGGCGGTGAGTAAACACACAATGAAAGACACAACAGTAATTTAGAAAAAAACAACAGTAAGTTCTATTGTACAAGACAATATAAGGTACATTAAAAAGATAAACGAACATAACAGAACCTAAACATATCAGGAATTAATTTCCTTTTTTGTAAAAGGAAAATACACAGTCCACACTCTAAAAGTCCGTAAAAACAAGAATTGGAGGGTACAACCTTTAGTGGTGCAGAGTCCAGTTTGGGCACGGTGTTACCCCAACACTTAATTGTCCATGGATGCACTCTGTTCCCCGGCAGAAGTTGTGTCAAATTGTTGACTCCTTGTCAGCGTCTCTTCGTTGTTCCTTTTTCTTCCACTCTGGGCTCCTTGTGTGGCTGGGACCTAGGCACGCCTCATTCCTCGTTTGTCAGCTTCGCTTGGTCCTCTCATGCGGCTTCCCTCTTTCGCTGAACCCACAACTGCCGTCTCCTTGTGGAGCTGTCTCTTTCTCCCTGGAAGTAAATGTTGCCGTCCTTGTGCCTCACGTCATGCCAGCCAGGTACCCTTGTCTGCCTGCGAGCCCCTGTGCCCTGTCCGAGTGTCTTGGCAGCGTTTCCTGTGGACTCTTCCTCCTGCCTTCTGCTGGCCAGCAGTTTATATTTACTTCAGCCCCTGCTGTTGTCAGTCCTGGACAAACAGTTTAATCCATGGCACATCTAAATTGCCTGGGTTTAACAATTAATAAAAACACAAGTTAACAAAATGTATGGTTACCAAACATTAATAAGTACAGATATGCTGATTAGAAACCAATATTCCAAGCCAGATAAATACAGACATTCTCTACGGCCAGACTTCAAAGCAGTGACTCCCTTGCAAGACAGCAAATACCACTTAAATGTACAGACAGCCTTTTAACTTCTCACCCCCCAGTCCCAACAGTGGGTGCCTAATGGAACCACCCAGTGCACAAAAAAAATGTAAAAGTGTCCCCCTCTGACAATTACTGCAAGACCACCGCCTCTTGAGCTGTGAAGCTCTGTGTGGAAAGTGAATCCGGGAGATGTCGCCTCCGTGTGAGACGTAAATTCATTCGGTTTTTGCCAAGTCTCCGTTAAACAAGAATATCAAGTTTAGTGTCAATGATGAATTCTGACAGCACCAATGCATTGCCATTAAGAGATCTCGAGTTAAACAGTGCAATATTAGTTAATGAGGCTTCTTTTTGCACAGAGCCGTGGCCGGAGTTTATTTTCACATCCTGTAAATTTGGCACACTGACACTTCTATTTCCAGGGCCATGAGAAGGACGGTGTATTCCTGAGCAAATGCTGTCGGTGGACTTTTCATTCGCAGCCCGGCGGTGGCGGCGACCTGACCGGCGATGGACATATTTCAGGCGCTGCAAAATACCGGCGTCTTTTAGGATGTTCCAGTCAGATCATTTGCTCTGGACAAACTGTTTATTAAAAAGGGAGTTTGTCGTGAGAGTATTTAGCATGATACTGGGCAATACTTATCTGAATAGCACTGGAGAAGCAGCACAGCACATCGGAACCAGTAGGACAGGCGAGTGTGGTAGCGTAGGTGAGCGGCGATAGCAAGCAGCAGAAAGCACAGCAGGAGGAGGTAGCAGGATTTGGACGTTCCAATACACAGCCATAAACAGTAACGCTTGGTAATTTCAGGCGTGATTGCCCCGGAGCCATAAGCCATAAGCCAGGTTAGTATGAACATCAGATCAGTTCCCGGTCGTAGGGTACTGTAAGATGAAACGGGAGCAGATCAGCATAGCGAATATAATCACGGAGACAGATCATCCTGAGGTGTTAGATCGCCAGCTACAAAGAAATGTTCGTAGGTCTCGTCCTGTGATCCACAGACTCAGCTGTTCCCAGTAAAGTGGAGTCCATAAAATCTGTAAATATTAAGCCAAATCCATACAATTCGAGTCAGCTGTATCCAAGAACTATACGTACAATAAAAGGAATAAAACAAGCGTAAGAAAGTGCAGAATTGATGCGAATTTTGCGAAAAGTGTTAACAGGGAGGAGCGGCAACAACAAGCGTGCGCCAGCGTCCCCTCACCTGTCTCTTCATTCAGAGTAGATTCTGGATTGTTGTAATACGTGCTACCTTACGCAAAATATGCTCATCAATTTGTTACAGATTCTAGGTGGACACGATTCTGTAACAAGGAAAAAGGTGCCCCGTGTAAATCGTTCATACTGTCTCCAAAATATATTTGTTAACTTACAGACAAGTACTACATAACTGTTTTATTCCGCTGTATCAAGGACAAGCGCTTTGACGCTTCGAGCCAAAGCAATTAAACAGGCAAGTGAGTGACCAACCAAATCGACTGCTGACTGAGCCGATATCAGTGACGTCATTACGCTGGCGTGCCTCAAAATCACGTCACGTGCGTATTTGAAACAAGCCTCGGAGCCGTGCTTCGAAAGCTCGACACAGTGTCGAAACCTCAGTATCGAGCAGCGCATCAGTACGGAGCACATCGGAGAGGCTGAGAGACGCGGCGCAGATCAGTCACTGGCACACTAACACACAGACACACATGGGACACTCCATAGTGAGCGGTGCATGTATCAAGGTCGGCATTAAACATCCTCTTCAGTGCTGAGGCAACAACAAAAAGCAGCGGAATAAACACATGTGGACCTGCTGTCGAAAAAGCATCTGCCTTTATGAGCAGCATCCCTCCCTCGTGAAGACATTGTTCAAGGTACGGATAGGCGATCAGGAAAAAGCTGTGTTAGTCACGGCACAGTGCAATAATAAAACGTTTCCTAAAACATAGTTGTCCAGCCTGTATCATTCTTAAGCAATCTTCCAGTTACAGAGGCGCAATCCCAGTCACTAACATTTACCGTGTAGCCTTCAACACTCAAAGTAAGAACACATTCCACCTGATTAATTTAATATTTAAAAATTTAAACCACTAAACCCGCCATCAACAACCACAATAACAGTTGAAATCGTCACTGAAATGATTTGTTTTGTTAAAAACATGAAACAAGATGCCCATTTGATAGATAGATAGATAGATAGATAGATACTTTATTAATCCCAATGGGAAATTCACATACTCCAGCAGCAGCATACTGATAAAGAAAATATTAAATTAAAGAGTGATAACAATGCAGGCATACAGACAATAACTTTGAATAATGTTAACGTTTACCCCCACATGTTTGATATACAGTATCTTTACTAGGGGTGTGTGCAACCTTTGGCAATCCAACTCCACTTCGAGAGCTCGCCTTGCTGGCTATTAACAAAATTTCGGAATTTGTTGTTAAATTAAAAAAAATGTCTCAGGCATATTTCTATAAGTTGTAAAATACATACACATTATATATAAAACGAAACTACTGTATAGCTAATACTGTTATCTATCTGTCTAGTGCCTTCTCTATCTGTCTATATAGTGCCTTTCCTGTTAATATCTGTTATACAGTGCCTTCTCTATCTGTCTATCTAGTGTCTTTCACATCTATCTGTACTCTCACATCATGCTTGCCATTCTGCAGCACCTGTCATATAGTGCCTTTCACATCTATCTATCTATCTATCTATCTATCTATCTATCTATCTATCTATCTATCTATCTATCTATCTATCTATCTATCTATCTATCTGTCTGTTACACAGTGCCTTCCCAGTTTATCTATCTAGTAACTTCTCTGTGCATTATTCAGTGCTGTCTGTCAGTGTATGTCTTACATAACTTACAAATAAGATCAGTTATAAGGAGGACACTTGTACATGTTAATTGCAGTCTCAGTTTTTAAATATTTTAAAAAGAACATCCCACATCTATTATACATTGACCTCCTATTTATCTGTCTATCTAGTGTCTTTCAGATCTACTGTATATGTACTCCTTGCTTTCCTGCAGCATCTGTTGAATAATAAACAGACTGAATCATTTTTAATATACATATTCTGTATGTACACATACAGTATATATATATATATATATATATATATATATATATATATATATATATATATATATATTTATATATATATATATACATATATACAGTATATATATATAATAAAACTAATATATTGCTAATGTTTAGATCTATCTGTCTAGTGTGTTCTCTGTCTTTTTTCTTATATAGTGCCTTCGCTGTCTGCCTATTAAACAGTGAATTCCCTGTCTATCTGTCTATGTAGTAATAATAGTATTATTACTTTTTGGTTTCCCTTTCTGCCTAGTATATAGTGCCTTTCCTGTCTCTCTGTCTTATATAATGCCTTTCATGTCTGTCTATCTATCTACCTATCTAGTGGCTTCTCTGTCTGTACATTATTTACTGTATACTCTGTTTTTTCTGACAGTTTTCTATCTGTTATACAGTGCCTTCCATATCTATCTGTCTGTCTAGTGCTTTTCACATCTGTATGTACTCTCACTGTCTGCTTGCCTTCCTAAAGTATCTGTTGATTAATAAAATGGCTGTACCATTTGTCATTTAGTAGTGCTTTCTCTGTCTGTCTTTTACACACTGAACTCCCTGTCTATCTATATAGTAATAACAGTATTTTTATAATTAAATAGCAGCTTCCAAGTCTGCCTATCATATAGCGCAGCGTTTCTCAACCTTTAAGTATCTGCGACCCGAGTTTTCATAAGTTTTAATTGTGCCCCCCCCCCCCCCCCGATGTTTTTTTTGAAAGGAGCCCACTAATACCATTCTTTTCTTTTTTAATTAATGATATATCATCCATATTACTAACCGAGAATGCTAAACCGGATGATGGACGCAGGCACATCCGGCAATGGGCCGTAGCTGCAAAAAGACGTACTGCGCAGGCGCAAAAAGAGTCCGCGAGGGTCGGCTAGACCCAAAAAAAAAAAAAAAAAAAAAAAAAAAAAAGAGGCTTGCGCACAACAGCAAGGCACCCCCCCCGTACAGGCACCGGAGGGGACACACACCAAGAGGGGGATTCAACAAGCCCATGGAACACAAAAAAAAGAACACAAAACCACCCCACAGACCCTACAAGCAAGGGACGGGACACACACAAACAGGGGGATTCAACAAGACACAGGAACACAAAAAGAAAGAAGACGCTCGCGCGACAACAATCCTCAACCCCAAACCCCCCCCCCCCCCCACACACACACACATCCATAAGAAGTGACACCCAAAGCCACATATTCTAAAGTGAACATCAACACCTTCACACTAGACAGCATAGGTGTCAGCATAGGTGGATCTCCTTACAATAAAGCACTATTAACCGTTCAACTGCAGAAAAAGAAACATATTAACAGTGACTGCGATCCTCCTTATTACTTATCCATATTTCGCATGCTGAGAAAGAAACAAGTCATGAATACACGGTCACGGGTACAAAACGAAAAGGAAAGGATAACAGGAACAAACACACGAACACGAAAGAAACAACAAAATAGACGGCTATGCAGCATAGGTGGATCTCATTACAATAAGGCACTATTAACCGTTCAACCGCAGAAAAGGCTCCATATTAACAGTGAGTGCAATACTCCTTATTACTTATCCATATTTCTAAAAGAAAAAATGTCTCGACTCCAAAAATGCAAAGCTCAACTAAAGCTTCTAACTAACGATGAACCTAAAAGTAAAAACTTTATGAACTGCATTAGATCCTACAATAGTTCATTTGCTTTTGCATATACCGGAGTAAATATCAGGCCACCAAAAGGCAATGGCCCATACTACTTTCGCATATGTGCACAAATACTGCATCGCATTGGAACAGTGCACCCTGAAACAAATCAACAACGCAAATATGCACAAATCTACATCCTAGATCCACATGACGCAAACTATCAATCAAAGTGCTGCATCGCAACAGGCATGGATTCAAAACGAAACACCTCCCGTCTCAGACATACGTTAAAGGCAGCGAAGGCTACAACGGGCTTCTCACACAGCACAGGCAAATCGATTACAGCTCCAAAACAACACGTCCCAAATACTACACATGCAACAACACGCCTCTCAAACGGCACAAGAAAAACATACACCAGGAAAATTCATTCGGATTAATGAATGTCATTTGCAATCATTGTCATTCAGTTCACTTCCCTGAAGAAACAACTGGCAATACAAGTAATACATTTACACATTGTTGTCAAAAGGGTCAAATTAGACTGCCTTCTTTACATTCACATACTGAATATCTACAAAAGCTTCTAACTGACGATGTACCTGAAAGTGAAATCTTTATCAACTACATTAGATCCTACAAATCGGTATCCACTATGAACATTAACGGTGGCACTGCACGTGACATCCGTCTTGAAAAAATGTTGTTTATTGATGAATGTTCAATGACATGAAGTCACTTACTCAACACCATTCATAAACTTCTACAAACGTTTATGAATAATAATATTCGATTTGGAGGAAAGGTACTTTTATGAGGAGGAGATTTTAGACAGTGATTAGCTATTCTTCCAGCTGCCATGCATTCAGCTATTGTTCAGTGCACCTTAAAATACGCAGACAATTGGCATTGCTTTCAAAAGATACAGTTAGTAAAAAAGATACGATGTCCAGAACCAGATCATAACAATTGCTTATTACAACTGAGAGATGGTACACTCACCAATACAGCTGGACTTCAGGCACATATTATTACAATTCCTCAAGCCTTTATCTGCGACAACTTAGTTACAGAGACATTTCGAACAGCAATCTCATTAGACCAAATGCCCCTTTTAACACAACGCACTATATTATGTCCAAAAAATATTAATATGGAAAACATTAATACCCAAGTCATTCCATTACTTCCTGGAGAGACACAACTCTTTCTAAGCTCTGACAAACTTGACTCTGATCACAACAATAACCATCTTAAATGACCTTACAAGTTCTGAGCTGGAATTACCTTTTACACTTAAACGGCGTGTACAAAGAAGTTTTCAAATAAACCTTTACACTGTGCCACACACTTTATTGTTTGCTTTCTATTTGCATCAACTACACCGTCACACTATTCTATATCTCATTCATACATCACGCTCTTTGTCATTCCCAACACCAGGGGTTGGCGAGCGAAGCGAGCAGGGGGCGGAGCCCCCTAGTAGATGCATATTTTTTTATACCTACTTAACTTTTATCGACATTTATCTAACTCTATATTTTTTTCTAGTATCAGAATGTAGTTTAAGTTAATTTGTTTTGGTTTCAATGGATGTATGTTTCATATTTTTGATACTTGTTTTCTTTTTTTCACATCTTTGCGCCCCACTAGGTGGGCCCGCCCCACAGATTGAGAACCACTGATACAGTATAGTGCCTTTCCTTTCCTTTCTATCTATCTATATATCTACCCCCTTAGCTGTTTTTATATAGCTATTATACAGTGTCTTCCCTGTTTATTTCTATGTCTTGTGACTTCTCTGTCTGTCTGTGTAATGGATCTTAACAATAACAGTTATAAGGACACTTGTTTATGTCAATTGCAGTCTCAATAGTAAAAAGAATATTTCAAAAGTTTTTAAAAACAGTTTTTATCCCGCTGTTTTTTGTAGTTGCCTCGGTGCTCAAGAGGATCTTTAATGCTCACCTTGGAGTGTCCCGTGTGTGTCTGTGTGCCAGTGACTGATCTGCGCCGTGTCTCTCAGCCTCTCTGATGAGCTCCGGATTGACACCTTTGAAAGTTTGTGCAGCAGAGCACATTCAACCTGATCTGCCACAGTGGTTTGCTATCACCTTATTCAATGACGCGGATTAATGGGCGTCAAATGGCAATGAATAGAAGATGAATTAATGTAAATACGTGAGCTGCCTTCTGCAATTAGTCATCGCATTTTGATGGCGATTCTAAGTGGGGATGATTTCTGAACAGATCTCTTATGTGATCCTTCCACAGTATCTCTCAAAATGATTTAGTTCAAATTGGTTATAAAGATTTCACTCCTGATTGTTTTTTAATTGTTATTAATTTTAGTGACTTTTAATTCGGATCGAACTCGGGCTTGTACTAAAAGCAACCACCTTTGTCAGTTGAGCCACAATCAAAAATATTGTAAAGTATTAATAAATGAAATATCTCAATACTTGATCGAATAATAACATCTGTGATTTAAGGATTTCATCTTTCTCAAATGTGCTTACCTTTGTTTTCCGTATACTCTGTTTTAATTAAGTCAGAACAAAGAAAACATTTAAGGATAACCACCCATACAATCAGATTGTGACACAGACTTCGAATGCCGTGAATATATATATATATATATATATATATATATATATATATATATATATATATATATATGAATGGAAGAGAAGGTCTGTGATACGGTTTGCATTTTTGCAGCTGGAGATCCACAAAGGGAGAAAAATGAATTACGTATCATAAAGTAGTTTTTATTCCTGAGCTTTCAGGAGGTGTCACTAGAGAGGTGAGTTTCAAATGATTCGGAGCTTCGATTTGATTTCCGACACAATTGTTTCAAATGTGCTTCACTCCAACCATCACACAGAGAGAGACAGAGAGAGAGAGAGAATGGATGAATGAATGAATGAATGAATGAATGTCTGTGTAGTGATGGGCGGAGTGAAGCCTCACGAACCATCAAAAAGTTTGAAGCAATTGTGTCAGAAATTGAATCGAACCTTCGGAGCATTTGACACTCACCTCTCTAGGGACACCTCCTGGCCATTTTCATTAACATCACACAAACTCATGATCCACTTCAATGACTTCTGTTAAAACTCTTATTGCTTTTACTTTTTCGCTGCTACAGACTGACAATGAAGAGAAGGGTTCGTCAGCGGCTTCTAGTGTCTGATGTCTAAAAAATATATATATAAAAAAATATATACTTATATATATACAGTGCATCCGGAAGGAATTCAGAGCGCATCACTTTTTCCACCTTTTGTTATGTTACAGCCTTATTCCAAAATGGATTAAATTCATTTTTTTCCTCAGAATTCTGCACACAACACCCCATAATGACAACATGAAAAAAGTGTACTTGAGGTTTTTGCAAATTCATTAAAAATAAAAAAACTGAGAAATCCCATGTCCATAAGTATTCACAGCCTTTGCTCAATACTTTGTCGATGCCCCTTTGGCAGCAATTCCAGCCTCAAGTCTTGTTGAATATGATGCCACAAGCTTGGCACACCTATCCTTGGCCAGTTTCGCCCATTCCTCTTTGCAGCACCTCTCAAGCTCCATCAGGTTGGATGGGAAGCGTCGGTGCACAGCCATTTTAAGATCTCTCCAGAGATGTTCAATCGGATTCAAGTCTGGGCTCTGGCTGGGCCACTCAAGGACATTCAGAGAGTTGTCCTGAAGCCACTCGTTTGATATCTTGGCTGTGTGCTTAGGGTCGTTGTTCTGCTGAAAGATGAACCGTCGCCCCAGTCTGAGGTCAAGAGCGCTCTGGAGCAGGTTTTCATCCAGGATGTCTCTGTACATTGCTGCAGTCATCTTTCCCTTTATCCTGACTAGTCTCCCAGTTCCTGCCGCTGAAAAACATCCCCACAGCATGATGCTGCCACCACCATGCTTCACTGTAGGGATGGTGCCTGGTTTCCTCCAAAACGTGACGACTAGCATTCACACCAAAGAGTTCAATCTTTGTCTCATCAGACCAGAGAATTTTCTTTCTCATGGTCTGAGAGTCCTTCAGGTGCCTTTTGGCAAACTCCAGGCAGGCTGCCATTTGCCTTTTACTAAGGAGTGGCTTCTGTCTGGCCACTCTACCATACAGGCCTGATTGGTGGATTGCTGCAGAGATGGTTGTCCTTCTGAAAGGTTTTCCTCTCTCCACAGTGGACCTCTGACAGAGTGACCATCGGGTTCTTGGTCACCTCCCTGACTAAGGCCCTTCTCCCCCAATCGCTCAGTTTAGATGGCCGGCCAGCTCTAGGAAGACTCCTGGTGGTTTCGAACTTCCTCCACTTACGGATGATGGAGGCCACTGTGCTCATTGGGACCTTCAAAGCAGCAGAAATATTTCTGTAACCTTCCCCAGATATGTGCCTTGAGACAATCCTGTCTCTGAGGTCTACAGACAATTCCTTTGACTTCATGCTTGGTTTGTGCTCTGACATGAACTGTCAACTGTGGGACCTTCTATAGACAGGTGTGTGCCTTTCCAAATCATGTCCAATCAACTGAATTGACCACAGGTGGACTCCAATGAAGCTGCAGGAACATCTCAAGGATGATCAGGGGAAACAGGATGGACCTGAGCTCAATTTCGAGCTTCATGGCAAAGGCTGTGAATACTTATGTACATGTGCTTTCTCATTTTTTTTATTTTTAATAAATTTGCAAAAATCTCAAGTAAACTTTTTTTCAGAATTCTGAGGAAAAAAATGAATTTAATCCATTTTGGAATAAGGGTGTAACATAACAAAATGTGGAAAAAGTGATGCACTGTATAAACATGTGTTATAAACTAGTGTTGAAAATGAAACTGCAGACTGCAAACACAAATAGCACTAAAATATAAAGAGCTCTAACTTTAACTGGAAAAAGAACAAATACATTTGGTTTTTAACTTTGCATTCAGAAAGAAGCATGTCTCTGTTACCTTCCTGTAAGTATTGGCCATATTTTAGAAAGGTATTAATTGGATAAGTGTGGATTTAAAATGAGACAGCTTCTCACATAACAAAGAAATATGATTAGATATAAATAATTGTGTTAAAGTAAATAAATGTCTCAATTTTTTTGTTTTTTGTTTAAAACTAGTCATAAATGTGCAAAACATCTTTGCTTTCAAACCCTGATCAAGATTAAAGGAAAAATGCTCTTTTTATAATAATAAAAGAGAAGGGAGACAAAGTTCTTGCAAGAAGGAGAATGTCCATGAATGGAGGTTGTGTATTTTAGGAACTATTATGGTAAAGAGTGTGGTGGCTCAGTGGTTAGCACACTTACCCTACGATGGAAAGTAAAGGTTCAAGCTTATATGTTTTCCTTGTTGAGTCAGTATATTCTCTGTGACTGCGTAGCTTTTTCGGGGAATGCTTTCTTGTTGTAGAATTGTGCCACGCGATTTCTCGATGGGTGGATTCACCTTGTTGTCGCTGAATTGGTACGCCACGGAGTTTCCATGATCTGGAGACCAGCGCTGTATGCAACTGAGCTAGATGTGCTCCTCATTAGATGAAAGGAATACCAGCTTGTGTCCTGAGTAGTTGTTTGATTGTCATGATAAGCATGAAGGGGAAGAAGTAAGTTGTTTGGTCGTGTTAAGTAAACAAGCATGAAGGGAAAGACTCGTTTAAGTATGTTGAACGGTGAAAACTTATAAAATTAAAGGGCACAACCTCGAGTGAGTGTATAGCACGTGTGATAGAGATCTCTGTGAATGAAATACAATTGTAAAAGAGATTGTGAGTATGAGAATATGTGATGATATTTGAAAGAATGAAGCAGTTGCTAAGTGTGTAGAAATGACTGCAAAGATGAGAGGCTTCTGTTAAGAGACAGTGGAGGCTGTTTGTTTGTGAACAGTTGCTTTCTCCAGTGTGCTGAATGTTGTTTAATGAACTTCTGCCTTAGCTGAAGTAAACTATTTGGACATGAAGTGGGATTAAATCTAATAAAGAAAAATAAAAGAAGATTAATTACTCTTATTCAGAGTCTGTGGTGGAAGATGCTCTCGTATGTCATTATTTGTAAGTCTGTGTCTGTTAAAAGTCTTCTCTTTGTCTGTCAGCTGACTAATCAATAATGTGAAGAAGATCCTAAAGATGGGGGATGCCTGACATGGTAACTTTGTAATAGGGGATCAAATCCAAATTTTATACACAGTAATACATGTAAATATCTAAAAAATGCTAGAGCGAGTAAAATTAGAAATGATACTAAGAATAATATTAATTGGTATTGGTAATCCATCCTACACTAGTCAGTGAACCTGGAATGTCATTGATGAAGCCTAGAAACAGAAACAGTGTTAAATAAAGATGACCTACCGACTCTGCTGAATTTTAGAAAAGGGAGATGCCAGGCAGAAGGTCAGTTAAGAATTAAAAGATCTGAATTTCAATAACGTATTATAAGCATAAAAATATATAACTTCAAAACTATAGATGTTCTTTTTCTCCGATTCAGCAAACCCTGTGACCAATGGATGAAACATGCGGCATATTCCTATAAAAGCTGCAAGAAATAATTTAACAGCAAGTTTGGGCAGAGAAATTAGATGTAATCTGACCAACGGGTGGTGAATGTTTGCTTATCAATCATAGATTAATGAACAGCAATTACTGGAATTGTTTCCTTTCATGCTGAAAAGTTGTGCAAGAGTAAGGGTATAACATCCTGTAAAATAAAATCTTTAAATGATGAAAATAATTGTAAAGAGCAAACAGGCTAAATGTTGCTATATTAAACTGCACTAATTTCTTTCTCTAGTCTTCATATACAACACAGTAAAGAGGGTTTAGATATTCTGATGTATGGCAAATGATTATTATTATTAACACTTCTGTAATAATGATATATTCATTTGTATCTGTTAGTGATTCATTTTATGAAGATTTGTTGTTACATCAGTGTATTAAAGTTAGTGCTCAGTGATAATGCACAGAGCTGAATAAATTGGTAAGTCAGTTATACCTCAGGAAATTTATGTTATATGGGAATAATTCAAAAGTTTACCATTAGTCTGTATAAAGTGTGCTGCTGTAATATCTTAAAGACATCTAAGAGATTTGTCTGTTGTTAACATAAGCTAGTTTGTTATAAGGTATAGCTGTTATAAGATTTTTTGTTTAAGACAAAAAGGAATACACCCCTAAGTTCAAATATGTAACATCTTGTTATAATTTAAGGCACCTGTGATGGATAACTGATGCAATGTGTTTATTTTATTTAGTGTATTATCCTACTGAAGAAACATTGTCACTAGCCTGGTTTAAATGTAATAACTTGCCATATTAATTTATCTCTAACTGTTATTTATGATATGAGACTAAGAACTGAGAGTCTAGGATTTCCATTAATAGTGCTCTGTATTGTATTATACACGTGTTTGATAAAGCATTGATTTATGTTATGTAATTTTTTCTACCCTTTACCCTTCTTTATTTAGCATAGTAAGTATTTTACTTTGGCCACTCAATTTAGTGGTTGTTCAAACCTTTCCAACTCATTGGTAGTTCTTTATCAATGAAGAAGAGGTGGTGTTCTACGAACGAAGATTTAAAGTGACTGAACTGTACTAATGACTGTTGGTCTGCTGCACATACTGTACCTGATAATACAGTAGCTGGTGAAGAAACAACTCACTTATCCAGAGTGGAAGAAGTGCAGAATCAAACAAAGATTCTAAGTCCAGCTACTGTAAGTAAATCTGATGCCATGATATGGTTGTGCAAACAAGTTTTTATGGACTTTAACACAAACAGACTGTGAAATGCCACTGAAGTAAAGAGATGAGATGACAGCTGTTGAATGCAAGGACTCTCATGAAGGACTGCTGTATCCAGTGCAGGACTGAAGTGAAGTGTTCCTCTGCTAAATAGAAAGTCACCACGTGTGCATCTCATTAGCTCTCTAAGTGCAATCAGACTGTTTAATTTATGTTCCAGTAATGGCAAAGACTATTTAGTTCCTTTACCAGCCACACGTTTGTTCAGAGGGATCTGCAAAGCCACCAAGCAAAAGACTTTATCTACAAACCACTGGGATGGACAAGCCATGTATATAGTAAGTTTAGGAATATACTTAAAGTGTTATAAGAGGGGCTCGAGGGTATGAAGATATGCATAAGACAGACAGACAGATAGATAGATAGATAGATAGATAGATAGATAGATAGATAGATAGATAGATAGATAGATAGATAGATAGATAGATAGATAGATAGATAGATACTTCATTAATCCCAAGGGGAAATTCACAGCAGCAGCATACTGATACAATAAACAATATTAAATTAAAGAATGATAATAATGCAGGTAAAAACAGACAATAACTTTGTATAATGTTAACGTTTACCCCCCCAGGTTGAATTGAAGAGTCGCATAGTTTGGGGGAGGAACGATCTTCTCAGTCTGTCGGTGGAGCAGGACAGTGACAGCAGTCTGTCGCTGAAGCTGCTCTTCTGTCTAGAGATGATACCGTTTAGTGCATGCAGTGGATTTTCCATAATTGATAGGAGTCTGCTGAGCGCCCGTCGCTCTGCCACAGATGTTAAACTGTCCAGCTCCATGCCAACAATAGAGTCTGCCTTCCTCACCAGTTTGTCCAAGCGTGAGGCATCTTTCTTCTTAATGCTGCCTCCCCAGCACACCACCATATAGAAGAGGGCGCTCGCCATAACCGTCTGATAGAACATCTGCGGCATCTTATTGCAGATGTTGAAGGATGCCAGCCTTCTAAGGAAGTATAACCGGCTCTGTCCTTTCTTGCACAGAGCATCAGTATTGGCAGTCCAGTCTAATTTATCATCCAGCTGCACTCCCAGATATTTATAGGTCTGCACCATCTGCACACAGTCATATCTGATGATCACGGGGTCCATGAGGAGTCTGGGCCTCCTAAAATCCACCACCAGCTCCTTGGTTTTGCTGATGTTCAGGTGTAGGTGGTTTGAGTTGCACCATTTAACAAAGTCATTGATTAGGTCCCTATACTCCTCCTCCTCCCCACTCCTGATGCAGCCCATGATTTAATTTAATTTACCACAAATAATGTTAAATTGTAAACTGAAAGGGAATAGAACATCCCATAGTGAAGTTGGGGAGGATAAAATATAGTGCAATTGTTCATCCAATTGTATTGTAACTTATCATTATTTAATATTTATTTACACTTGTATATTAGATGAAAGAAACAGGAGCTATATTGGCACTACACCCCTCATTTCCACAAACGTTCTTGAGGAGCTGTCTACACTGTGAAGGAGGATCGAGTACCTTTTGCTAAGACCTTCAAAGATGGTTTCTCGTCACAGACACAGTGACAAAGGGTGGTATATGTAATCAGAATATAAGTTTAGTATGTCACTGTGCTCTGTGCAAATATTTTAAATCTACTGTTCCTTTCTGTACAGCTAACACAAAGCCAGATTTAGCACATAGTAGTTCACCATATAAGAACTGCTAGGCAAGCTTTTTAAGACAAGACAAGTTAAGGACAAACAGCGAAATGGGAAATGTACTATTTCTGTGTGTCAGAGTTAGAAGGACATTAGATCTTCTTTTCCTTGTTTGGAATGGCATGATTCACCTAAGTGGGGGCCTGCACATGGAGAAAGAGTATAAAACCTTGGAACATTGCTCAGTACACCTTTGAAGCTGACGGATGGATGGCAGATAATGTCATCAGATTCTGGAAATCCTTCCACCGCAGCGACGAAAATGACAGACTGTATACATCTGGCACCCACTTCGATGACGGTCTTGACATGGCTTCCTCTTCTGTTATGCCGTGTAAACTGTCATTAAAGAATGCCAAGTTATTTCTCCTATGTGATTTCTTACTGCCGTATCACTAAGGGAGGGGTATCGCCTTTTAACATTATATCTATAGGGTTATGTAACATGCCACAATTACAAAAGAACTTATTCAAACCATGGAGCTAGTGCCCCCTGCTGGATTCAGATGGGAAAATGAAAGCAGCAAAATACAGAGAAGTCCTGCAGGAAAACCCGATTCAATGTGCAATAAACTTGTGACATCTGAGAACATGGTTGTTTTTGCAGAAAGACATCTATTCCAAGCAATGAGCCAAAACTTCACAGCAATGGCTTCAGAACAGCAATGTGCCCAGGAGTGGCCATGTCAGAGTCCAGATCTCAGGTCACTTGACAGCATGTGGCTGGACTTGAAAAAGAGTGTTCACTCACAATCTCCATGACTCCTGATAAAGCCTGAGCAGTTTTGTGAAAAAATAATGGAGAGGAAATGTTCAAAACTGATAGAGACAGAAAGACCTGAACACTCTGTCTCAAGGGTGTCATGGTGGCCAAGGGTGCAGCTACTAAATGCTGACTTGAAGGGCATGAAAACTGATGTCACCACTGATCACTCTGCGATTTATATTTGTCATGAATTCAAATCACCTTGCAGAAATCTGTTTTCACTTTGACAGGAGTCTTTTTCTGTTGATCAGTGTCCATAAAGCCAAATTTAATAATATATTCTTTAAACTTTAAAAACTTCCAAGGTATTGAAGTCACTGAAAATATACCTGAAACACTACATCACTTCATCGAAGAGAGGAATGAGAGAAAGTAAAGCTTGGCAGTGCGAGAGACAACAGGGAGGGTGGCTTGGATCATCAAACTAAATGAGTGGACAGAAAGGTCACAAATTTCAAAAATGGCAGCGAGCAAAAGTTAATGCAGCAATTAAAATATGTAAAGCGTGACATCTCTCCCTGCACAGAGAAGTTCATTCTTTCAAAGTCAGAATAAAAATAAGGGCACTGATAAAGGAAGTCAAACAGACTTTATTAAGCAATTCATATTTATTCTGCACAAACTGTTATCATAGAGCACAGCATCTCAAGTTAAGAATACAATGCAAATCAACACAACAAAACAGGGCAACTCAATAGCATTTGTGAGACAGGCCCCTAGAATAAATCTGCAAAAGTGTAAATATATACTGAATAATAAAATAAAAACTACTGAAGAACAAAATATAATGAGTATTAAAATTACAGAGTCCAGCACCTGAGACATAAGCAAAAAAAAAAAAAAACATCAACATGAATAGAATTAAAAACATCAAGTCAAGTGACAGAGTGGGAAGAAAAATGTCACTCATAACACTAGAATTACCAAAGTCTATGAAAAAACTAGCAATCCCGGCCCACCTTAAATCCCTTCGCACCTTTCCGTCAGCGTCTTTTGTGTTGCAAATGTGTCGATCAGCACAAGCAGCCTACTATGTGTAATGAAGTGAATTTAGGTGCAGAAGGAAGCTCCTGTTGTTACGGTTTGGCTTTTGTCCAGAAACGGTTTCATAACCTTTATGACTTTAGTCTCTAAAAGTCTTTCTCCCATGGGACGACTGGGATCTCTTCCTGAATAAGGAGTACCATTGCAAATGTACTTTATTAGGAAAATAGTACTTATTTATGATTGCTTAGAGTGCGACAGGAGCTTTGAAACCTGCAGCTAAAGTCACTTCTGTGCACATAATCTTTGTCAGCATCCTTGTGTTGATCAAATATGGGAAGGTCTGCAGTCTACTTGTGACTTTACATTGTAGGAAGTAAATGAATCAAGGTAAATAACTTTTGATTTGGCTTTTATATAAGTAACATATAAATGTTTTTTATATAAAGACCATCAGAAAAAATAATTACAAACAGGATTTTGCACAATACATTGGCAAGCTCTGTAAGCCCTGCTTTTTCTCTTTGAAGGACACGTTTGGGGCAGACTGACTGGCAGGATGACACCCGACCTGTTGCTGCATCCAAACGGTGACATCTTTCGCCTTTACGCCTGGTGCAGCTGCATTGTTCTTATGTGTGAGTGGATGTTTCTTATGGGAAGGGCTTCTGTTCTCTGTCTCCAATGAAGAACCCTCACCCTCATCTGAGTTCACCTCTGTTATAGCATGTCTTTATTTGAAAACAAACAGTGTCGTAACGGTGAGAATGTGAATGTGACTGAGAGAATAAAACAATATTAAAAACAAAAAGCTAACTTTTACAATTACCATAAATTTACACAGGCTGTTTCAGACTCAAATCAAATGTATGTTTTGATTCTATAATAGTAAGAATAACAGCAGCTCACTACTCAAAACAGAGGTGTCTGGGATCATTTTCATTATGAGTCTGCAGTTTGCACCACCAAAGCAGTCGTAGTAATGTTGTGTCAATGTCGTACCCTAACACGAGTTACTTTTATGCAGTTTTATTCTTGAATAAAAGAACACTTGTTTTGCTATACTTGTAAATTTTTTGAAAGTGTTTATTTGATATTTGGACTTCGCCCTTCACACATCATACACTTCATGTCTAGATTTTGTCAATTAAGACTAAAACATGAAAAACGTTTCTGTTTTAACAATGTGTTTACATAGATTGATGTAGACACGGAACACACATGACATGCATCTATTCCAAAAAACAATATATTATTCACCCTCTACAACTCAAGGCAACTCACACGCAGATAAACAAGACGTGAACAGGGAGAACTTTTTGCCCTTTCTGCGTTGGTGGGATGATGGGATAAGCAGGCTGCTTGGTGCTTGTGCTGATCGACACATTTACAAGACAAAAAGACGCTGACGGAGAGGTGCGAACAGATTTAAGATGGGGCGGGATTATGAGTTTATCGTAGGCTTTGATAATTCAAGTGTTAAGAAGTCAAATCATCAGTAGTTGGTTTAAGAGAGTCCATAAGTGATAAAACTTGGGTTAAGACTCGGACATTAATAATACAGAACAGACGTCATGTCACATGGTGGTAAATACTCTTCACAATGGCAGCTCTAATTCAGATAAATACACAGTGATGTTCAAGTTTTTGCTCCCTTCCAGATGTTCTTTTTTTGTATATTTGTCATAACAAATGGCTTCATTCATCAACTTTAACATTATAAAAAGTTATTGTTTGTCTGTTATACCTGCATTGTTATTAATTTAATATTGTTCTTTATCAGTATGCTGCTGCTGGAGTATGTGAATTTCCCCTTGGGACTATCTATCTATCTATCTATCTATCCATCTATCCATCCATCTATCTATCTATTGTGGCACCCGGCTGGAATTCCTACCCGACCGGGATGCGCGGGGAGACAGGAGGAGGGCTCATGCCTCCTCCAGACCACGAGGGGGCAACTGCCCTGGTTGTATTGGGGGCCACGGGTACAGGGCGTCCCCCTGCCTGAAGGACCCTGGACCCCAGTACTTCCACCACACCAGGAAGTGCTGGGGGGAAGAAAAGAGGGAACACCTGGAGTGCTTCCGGGATGACAGCCGGCACTTCAGCCACACTGGGGTGTGTCGGGTGGAAGATTGCCAGTGCACACCTGGAGCACATCCGGGTATGGATAAAAGGGGCCGCCTCCCTTCATTCAAGGCTGGAGTCGGGTGGAAGCAAAACAAGGTCGGAGAAAGAGAGAAGGAGGCGATCCGAAGAGGCAGAGTAGTTGGCCTGGACTTTGGGGAAGATTTGGGTTTGTGGTGCACTTAAGGACAGTGTAAATAGTAGTTGTGTAAATAAACGTGTGGTGGTGCAAAAATAACATGTCTGCCTGTCTGTGCCCAGGGCTCGTTCCGCAGTATCTATCTATCTATCTATCTATCTATCTATCTATCTATCTATCTATCTATCTATCTATCTATCTATCTATCTATCTATCTATCAATTATAATATTAGATGACAGGAATCAGAGTAAACATATAACACCATTTATAAGATGCTGCCTAAGATATTGAAGTAATAAGTAATCCAACATCTGTATTGTAATAAGTAATCCAACATCTGTATTGCCATGTGCAAGAGAATTGTCTGATTAGTGACTCACGAAAACAGCTGAGCAAAGATAACTGTTAACAAGACAGAGCCAGCCTTATTGAATCTAAACCTCAGCATATGTTGTCACTTATCATGACAATGAAGTTCTCACCCTAAGGTTTCTAGAACAAGATGGAGTCTTGATCGAAGGAAATCTCAGAAGAGATGAAGGAAAATGAAAATAAAATCAGGAAAGTGTTAGCCATTGCTAAGGCTCTGTGACTCCACTACACCACAATGACAGCTATTATCTCAAAAAGCAAAAACATTCAGAAAAAAAGTAACATGGCCTACCAAAAGGGTGCAGGAATGTCTGAGACAAGAAGTCATAGAGGATTCCAGGAAAAAAAACATCCAAAGACCTTCAGGGCTGTCTACCCTCCTCAGGTCAGAGTTCATGACTCTGTTATTAATGGTGAAGAGTTAAAGCAGGACTCATTGGAGAGCAGAAAGACAAACTTTACTATCCAAGACCAGCTTTGGTGCTCATCTCACAATTGCACAGAGTGACCTGGATCATCTTCACGTATCTTGTAATAAAGACAGACAAGAACTTTGTGGATGGCGCAGGTCCAACTAGGTCTACTATAAAGTAACACAGCATTCAATAATAAGAACTTCATACCTCGGGTTTCCTTTTTCTAATATTGTATTTTTGTGAAGGTCGAAGGCCATGCGTTGTGTAAAATATGCAAAAACAGAAAATACTAGGAAGGGGGTAAATAATTTTTCACATCACTTAAAACAAAACACAGGTTGGTAATGAATCCTCATTTCCCTAAATGCTGAAAGAACTTGCATGTGTTGCTTATTAAACAAATATAAAATTGTTTTCTTTTTTTCTTTTTTTTTTTTTAATCAGGAACCGTGCATTTTCTTCTCATATGTAAATGAAGCTTTATCGTTTCATCTGCTATCTATAACCACCATGTGCAGTTCAGGGTCCGGGGGTCTATTCAGTCAGAAATGGGAAGAATCCACAGACCATCACTGAGATTATAATAAGATGGCAGCTTTCATTTCCTACCAGTCCTGTATGTCGAGTATATTGTCACTCACTACCTCTGTCACCTGCATAGCAAAGTGAGGTGACCTTCTGGACTCTGCTCAGACTAGCAGCTCTGTGATTTACTGCTGAAGTGATCTTTACGATTCCTGAAGACAGCAACTCTGACAGGTGGCTGGAACTCTTGATAGCAGTTTAAGTACGAAGTAGAAATGCAGGGGACTCACAGATCCAGCTATAAGGAACACCACAGGAAGATCTCGTCACGATGTTATCTCTCTGCTGTATCAGTAGACAGAGTCCTTTGTAGTCATCACTGGCTCTGAAACAAAAGAGGAGCTGTTAGGCCTTCTCCTGATCTGACTGACCTTGTAGCCTCACATATATCACTTGAGTTTAGACATAAAACAGATGAAAGGCCACAAGGCTGTGCAGCAAAGAGGGCTGTAAGTCAGTAGTGTGGCTAATAAACTGAAATTCAATACTCACTGTACAGGAACAGTCTGGGGCCTGACTTAGCCATGATGGGTGAATTAAACAAAATGATTAAGAACATTTATAACAGAAACCAAACACAGACCATGACACCCCAACACCCACCCCATTCTGAGTCAGAATTGTCAATGTGGATGCAAATGAAGCAACTCAACTTTTAAAAAAATACGTAACGTACTGTATATTAGCACAAAGGTCTCAGAACATTTGCTGACACACTTTTTACGGTTTCATAGATATTCCACTACATACAATAAGTAATATGGAATTCAAAAACCACTTAATATTTGTAAAATGAATGAATATGTTGTGGCATGTGGCTGGGGGTGGTACCCAGCCGGGACGGCCAGGAGGGCCGGAGGAGGGCTTGAGCCTCCTCCAGACCACAAGGGGGCGACCGCCCTGGTTGCTTTGGGGACCACGGGTACAGAACTTTGAAGCTCAGGGGGGCGCCCCGATGCCTGTGGAGCCCTGGACCTCAGCACTTCCGCCACACTTGGGAGTGCCGATGGAAGATTGCCGGGAAGCACTTGGAGCACATCCGGGTGATTATAAAAGGAACGTCAGGGCAACACCCCCAGACCTTTTGCTTTTGTTTCCACAGGGCAGAGCCGTAGTGCTGAGGACGCCAATTCCCCATTATGGAGAAGACCAGCCCGCGCTGGACGTGCCGCTGAGTCCCATGGGACTCGTCTGGAAGAGGGGCGGTGTAACAGGTGGCCGGGTCCCATGCCCGGTCGGGATGCCCCTGCTGCATATGTAGCCCACCCTGGCAGCCACCCCACATCCCCACAGGGCTGTGGAGGACTCAGTCTCCCATGAAGCCCTGCGGGAAACTGAAGCACCCGCATCACCCAGGGAGGCTGTCACCAAGCGTCCCAGGGGAGGTACTGAGGAGCCCACAGCTGCTCCCCTGGAACATAGGCAGCAGGGGCATCCCGGCCGGGCATGGGACCCGGCCGCCCATTACAATGTCAAAGCTTTTATTGTGGTTTGTGTACCTTCACTGTTTTTTCCGTGTTCATTGCCTTGACTTTCAGGGTGACATCTAGAAATGCTGCCATTGCTTCCTGTTTTCTGGCTGAATACACTTCTGATCATTTCCAGTAGCCGTCCTCAGAAACATGACTCACTAGTTCACTTTATCAGGTCTCTGATGATTCTGAAGACATGACCATTTCTATTAAAGACTAAAGTGCCATGGCCTCGCTAGCCTTTATTACAGGGTGGCAACTGCTCTTCTCTGTGCGGCCATCAGTGCTGCTGTGTCTCTTGTGACCCTTAACTATGCTGATGATCTCATTTTAGAGCTCATTAAACTCTACGGCTCAAAATCTGAACTAACAATGTCATCATATTGTACTTACACCATTAATAGGAAATGAAGATGAATTTGGGGCAGCATGATGAAGCTCTTCCCAAACATATGGTGGGTCCGACACATTTCAGAGTTTGTCTGCTGTGTGCCAGACTGGCTTTTGGGCAAATTTTGGGCTCTTTCTAGTCTGGATAGTGTCCAGCTCCCTCTGTTGCATACTGCAGACAGGAATACAGTTGTATGGATGAGTGGACTCTTTATAACCAACAACATCCCATAATCTGCCTATTATATGTCCGCTATTCCACCTGCAGTTATCCACTTTGTGTCCATTCACACTCCTACCTCAGCCTCTTCGGCTCATCACTGTCCCTGTGGCACCCTGTGACCTCATGGCACATCAGCAGGGTGTTTAAGTTCAGAAATGACATTCTCACTTATTTACTGCACTGTAAAGCGTTTGTCATTTGTAACTTATTTCATTATTGTCTTCAGAGCTCTATGAAACAACATTCATGACTACATGTGGAAGGCCAGCATTAGTGGCAGGATTTAGGGAAAGGAGTCGTTAAATGTGAAGTCAGCAGTCACCGGCCATATTTATGTGATACTTATACAAAAACTGCTTTGAGATTCAATAATGTCAGAAACGCACAAATTATTTTGATGTCTGTTCATCTGTTTAAGGTTATTAAATAAGATAGTAAACAGTTTGTTTGTCTCCTCTAATAACAGTAAAGTGTCTTCTGTAGGTAACCCCCATCTGCTCCTGCCTAATACGGTTTTGTAGCTCATTCA
Source organism: Erpetoichthys calabaricus (assembly GCF_900747795.2). Taxonomy (NCBI): domain Eukaryota; kingdom Metazoa; phylum Chordata; class Cladistia; order Polypteriformes; family Polypteridae; genus Erpetoichthys; species Erpetoichthys calabaricus. Next base: position 318,424,867 of record NC_041397.2, read on the forward strand.
GTCAAAGTGAGACGTCTCAGAATGAAAGGAGTCTTCTTACCTCTGGGATTGTACAGGTTCAACGTCCATCCTGGTAGTTGTGTTTTCTTTACTGATGTCATCTCCGCCAATCCAATAAAACATCACTTCACTTTCGATGACCTCATATAGATTTGATAAAAATTTCTGAAAAGAAAACATGAAATGAAGAAGTTGATGTACAGTTGAATTTGCGTGTGTCTGCATTATATTGAATTGTCTTCTCTTAGTCACAATCATTCAAAAGGTTAAAGTAAAACACATTTTACCTCCTTTTTTGCTTTAATAGATACTGTCCTGAGTCTCCCTTAATAAATGCAATGAACATACAAAACTCTCAGTGTGTCACCTGCTTTTATAATAAACAGAGCTATTGTGTCACTTCTTGTGTCACTTGAGCAGATGGCAGTGATGTCCAACACAACTAATGTGTCAGTGTGCTAACAGAGATACTGAATACTAAATACGACATCCCAGGGGGAAACTTCACAAAAACCCCAGCCCCCCCAATGGATAGATAGATAGATAGATAGATAGATAGATAGATAGATAGATAGATAGATAGATAGATAGATAGATAGATAGATAGATAGATAGATAGATAGATAGATAGATAGATAGATAGATAGATACTTTATTAATCCCAATGATATCAACCAATGATAGAATTTGCTAGACGTTTAGACTGATTTGGGTCTTAACAGGGGCCTACCACCTCAGAAGGGCAGTCCAGTAGCATTCTGTGTTTTATTTGGAGTGATGCAATGGCCACCTGGTGATTTTCATGAAATAATGATGAGCAAATCTTAAATTGCATCATATACTAAATCGACTAGCACATCACCAGTGACCCTTTGTCTATTACGAATCTCCCAGATATTCAAATTAAAAACCAGAAATGCATGTAAACGTAAGGTAGAAATGGCAAATCTAAGAGCTCCTGTATCGAAAAAAGAAGAAACAGCAAACTAGGATTCACAGCATGTCTGATGGCGTCAGTTGTAGTGAATGAAGAAAGATGGAAAGTGCACTCTGACAGAATCTTTACTTTCTCACATAGTGGTCACAAAACAAAGGGTCTCTCAGACTTTCCTTAATATGGCAGTCACCCTGAGCCTTTGAAATGCTTTGACTGACTCTCCAGATCCATTGGAGGAATCTGCTAAAGAAAGACATTCCTGCTTTAATAACATACTGAGATGACTCAACTTCAGCTTCAGTCTTCTGAGATTTTTCTTGTGATGCACTTTCCAAGTCTTTTTTATCTTTAAAAAACTGAGCTTGTCCTGACAGTTTAACTTACAGTATACAGTTTTTCATGACAGTCATCTTAAATCCACCTGCATAAATGACATACCTGCTCCTCTAAGCTTTCGATATTCACTAGTCGTCCACCCCTTCTTATGCATTTATCACGGCTCTCAGTCCAGTTCAGTTCACTACTGGAGAAGAAGTAACACTTGGACCTGAAGGGGACCCAGCCCGGTTTACATACAGGGCAAGTGTTTTCTGTAGAAAAAAAAAAGAAAAGAGCAAATGAAAAATGAAGGATTAGATGAGCAAGGAGCCCACAGTCTACTAACCCTGAAGCAGAGCACTGACCGTGAGTTGTGTTTGTAACATCACAGTAGAAGTCCTTCACATTACTGAACTTTCTTAACTCTTCCAAGTCTTGCTCCTTGTGATTTAATGTTATGAAATCTGAGGAAAACAAATCATTTCATAACATTAGTAATATAAAGTAACACATCTTTTAGGCCTGAGTTAAGAAATGCTATCAGGTTTGCAGTGACAAACAATCACTTGCCATGTTTCCATCCATCCATTTTCCAACCCGCTGAATCCGAACACAGGATCACGGGGGACTGCTGGAGCCAATCCCAGCCAACACATGGCACAAGGCAGGAACCAATCCCGGGCAGGGTGCCAACCCACCGCAGGACACACACAAACACACCAAGCACGCACTAGGGTCAATTTAGAATTGCCAATCCACCTAACCAGCATGTCTTTGGACTGTGGGAGGAAACCCACGCAGACACGGGGAGAACATGCAAACTCCACACAGGGAGGGCCTGGGAAGCGAACCCGGGTCCCCAGGTCTCCCAACTGTGAGACAGCAGCACTACCCACTGTGCCACCGTGCCACCCTTGCCATGTTTCCTTCTCATTTTACTCCATCAGAGTTTGTAAGAACAGATGAAGATTGCGCCTTACTAGTTTTCGTTTTTTTTTTTAATCAACTTAAAGGAGTATGAACAAGCTGAGATGCACATTGTTCTTTTCTTGTTAGTTGTGTCAAGGCTCAACATCCGGGGCTCTCACCTGACTTCAAACGGTCCACATGACCCCCTAGTAGATCGTAACCCAGATTGGCACAGTGGCAAGTGAAAGACAACAACTGGTTTTGAAAGTCAAACAGCAAAAGCAAAATAATAAAGTGTGTCACGCCATGTGTGCCTTTGGGTCAGCTTCTGGTCTCATCTGAGGTAAGCCTGCTTTCATTTCTTTTTATTTTAAGTAAACAGGTTGACACGGTTGGCACCCCAACATTTATTTTGAGTCCTGTCCTACCCTAATCCAACGACAAGTGGCGCAGTCAGAAGGAGTTTGTGTCTTACGATGGCTGAAATCGGTTAACTGGTCGTAATTAGTCCAACAACTGGCAGACCAGGTAAACCAGTTAGAAATTCACCACAGGCAAACCTGGCAGAAGCCAAAGCACGACTTAAGGCAGCAGTAGCCAAACGCCTTGGATGAGGACAAGGACGAGCCCAACTTAAGTGCAAATGCGCCCGCGGGATGACGTTGAGTCATTCCTGCTAGTTTTTGAGTGTACTTCTGCCCGACACCGCAGGCCCCAAGAGGAATGGGCACATCTACTCAATCCCTTCCTAACAGGGGTATTATGTTTTGGAGAAAAAAGATGAGCACATGATAGCACAAGGTTAACAAATGCTAAAGTTTTAGCCATTGGCTTCACAGCCATAGGCTCTGGAGAGGCGTCTTTTCACAGGATCAGAGCACCATAAGGCAGTGCACTTATCTCCAGAAGGAGACGCGACCTCTTGGGAGTGTCTCGTTTTTACAGTTCAAGGACTCGAAGGGGCATGGCCAGATGCCCTCAGTGTGGGCATCCTCTCTGAGCGGTCGGTGATGAGATACAAGTGTTAGCAATTGTGCCCCATGGTGTCCCAGAGTGGTAGCGCTTACCTCAGGTCAGCCCGGAAGATGAACCCCAAAACGCACAGGCATGACAAGTGCAATGCAGTAGGTAAGAAAGAAGTCAATAAATAGTCCATAAAAAGGCAGTGTAATCGTGGAGGTTAAAAACAGTCAATCAATATTTAAAAACCCTTTTTGAAATGATTCAAGGTATCAGGTTAGTCTCCTTGACAAGATAAACTCACCTCTCTCAGCTGCCATCAACTGTCTCTCATCCCACCTGCACTAACCAACTTCAGCTGAGACACACCTCGCTGGCCCCCTGTCATCAGATATGCTGTATCGTGCTACCAGGATCTCGGGTGGGACAATCCAAGACCCCACTCTTGTTCTAAGTTTCACCAGGGAGACCCCTTGGAGTGCCAGTGTCTTGGCTCCCTTGCTGTGCTCTGACAGCCCTGCCTCCCCACCACCTCTGAGCTTGTTTGCACTGCCGATCCCACCTTGAAGTTCAGTCTCCTTATCCTCCAACCTCCCCCCAGTACTGCTCAGTCTTCCATATTAAATATCGGTGGGCACAGTGCTTAATTAAGAGACCAAGACTGCCAATGAGGCAATCAGCCAAACCTCCACAACCTCTAAGAAAAATCAGGAGGAGATGTTGGGACAGCTTAGCTATTAGCTAAACACACGGGCCTGATGGACTGAAGGGTCACCTCTAGTTTGTCAAATTTCTTAGGTTTCTATTCCTGCAGTTTCTCAAGATTCTTTTCATCTTTAACATTAGTGACGTCTATTGAGATGACAGTTAAGTATTTTGTCTAATGCTTATTTTTGTTATTGGTTCTTCAAAACAGTAAATGATAATTTAGTGCACAATACATGATAAATACATAAAATGACACAACACAGAGAAATACACTCATCTCCTAAACTCCAACGATCTTTAAAAGTAAAACATAAATTAGGCTGGAGGAGGCTGTAATGCAGACATCAGAGGACAGCAGTTTAAAGAGAGGGAATGGAGTCAGGAGATGGCACAGACAGATAATCGGGAGACAAATATTTAAATAGGCAAAGAAGGGGGAAGGGGGTCCATTAATTGTTTTTATTTTTATATATATATTATTTACTTGAGCTTATGTAAAATGATCATTTCCCCTTAGAGACAAATAAAGTATAATCTAATCTATTATTCTAAAAGAACTGTAATGTTAAGTAATGTTAAATATACTTTGATTACTTATGTAAGATGATGCCACAATCTAATGCAGGACCACAGCACAGCGTCACAGAAGGAAACACAGTACATCTCATCTAAGAGTAGTTTCAGATATTAAACTGGGATTATCTCACAGAAGTAACACAGCATTGTAGCAGCTAGCTCAGTGGCCTGAAGATGGGAGGGGCTGGATGCCTGATTGACAAGTGACCTGTCACACACACAGATGCAGTTTCAGGAGGGTCTGCACTTCATCCATCAAGCCTGGGAAGATTCAAGAATGCAGAGGACCAAATAAACAGGAGGCCCAGGCAGAAGATGAAGATGACTTTTGGTCGATTGCTAGGAGAGAGCATGTCAGGTGGAAGGACGGTCAGCAGTCCTAGCTGTGCTACACGATGGGGATGGCACAAGAGCAGCAGCTTGTAAGAGTGAGAAAGGGCAATTATAAATGTTGGGCTTCCTGAGATATGGGGGGAGATTTATCATTATTACTTTAACAAATCTGTTCTTGGGCTTAACTGCTATTTATTATGTGTGTTAGCCTCTACATCTTAGCATTTATTATGACATCTTTAACGTTAGAGTGGTTTTAAAAATTAGTTGGTCAGACGCACATGCTGTATAACTAGTTTACGAAGATTTATGATATGATTAAAATATAGAAATGGTAAAATCTTTTGCCTTTTAAGTCATTCCTAGGTTAATTTATGATATTAGGTGTCATTCATGCGTGACAGAGGACCACCTTCCTGGTTTATCAGAGTAAGTGATACCACCTCAGGGTGAGAGGGAGCGCAGTCACTAACATTATTGTCTGTTTGTCACCCACTGCAGCAAGAAGATGACTCCTGAGGGCAACTGATACTGGCCTAATGGCTGGAAGATTATAAAAGAGTGGACACCCCAGAGAATGGCGTCTCATATCAGATCTGAACTGTGAGCAGCACGGAGCGCCCAAAGATGACCAACACTACCAAGTTAATTTTATTATAGGATTCAAGAAGAATCCGCTGTCTTTTGTTTATATTATCTGGTATCTCATCAAATGTTCTTTTTGTTTAAGATTATTTACATTTGGATTAAAAGGGGTAACCTAGCTGGCAGCCCAACACTTCAACGACATTTTGAGCATCCTTCCAATCATCCATATATATACACATACACTGTATATACATATATACATATATACACATATATATATATATACATATATACACATATACATATATATATACATATATACACATATACATATATACACATATACATATATATATACACATATATATATATATATATATATATATATATATATATATATATATATATATATATATATATATATATATATATATATATATATATATATATATACATACACATATATATACATATATACATATACATATATATACATATATATTTATACATATATATATATATATATATATACACATACATATACATGTAGATATACAGTATATATCTATATATCTATATTAGCACTTTGGGATTGCTAAAATATAAAGTGCAATATAAATAAAATGTATTATTATTATCTATCTATCTATCTATCTATCTATCTATCTATCTATCTATCTATCTATCTATCTATCTATCTATCTATATATATATATATAGTAAAATGCAGTTGCACTTATTTATTTATTCTTTACTTATTTCTGACTTTATAGGAACGCACATTTTTATCCACGACATCAATGTTTTAGTCCTGTGGACCCACTGAACTGCACATTTTCAAAATGTCTCTCTGCCAGCTCACTCTGTTTTGCACCTCCAGCCTCAGGTCCCTGAATGACATCACAGGGTCTTCTGACTTGATCAGCCAGAGAGAGTCCTGCCACTGGAGGTCTGCAGACAGACCTTTCCCCTTCAAACCCCAAGCTTATTGTCAGGAACTGTGAGGACCATCAAGCCTTGCTTTAATTGGCAAGGAATGGGCTAGGAGCCAACCGCACCTACAGCCAGTCCCACCTTTTGGATGTCATTTTAGTTCTGCCTCAGGACAGAAAATAAGTAGGCCATAAAGACAAAAGAATAAAAGATCACGATACGAAATATTAAAACTAAAGCAGTTACTAAGTAACAAGGTCTTGTAATCTTTGATAAACACAAAAGTGTGAGGACAACTTAAATGTCATTATGGCGATTATGTCACTGACTGTGACTTTTAGTGTGCACCACTCAACGAGCAGAATACTGTGTTTAGGCAATAAAATGACAAAATGTTAGCACCCATTAATTAACAACATGGCATCATGGCCAAATTAAATCATCACATTAAAATGCCACAAGAAGCCATAGAACAACAAGTTAAAACATTTCAAATAAGTGGACATCATAATGCTCCTCCAGATGCTCCTGTCTATGAATATAATGTAGTAGTCACTTGATTGGTGGGCAGGGGAAAGAAACAAAGAAGCTCAAAAGAGACCCCTCCTCAAGCGTGGTGTACTATTAACCCCTGAGACAGCCATCCTCTGAGCTTCACTGCTCTGAAGTTAGCTTGGGATTCTGTTTTTGTTTTTTCTTCTTTCATTAACCTGAGTTTTGTAGTTGGTTTGGTTTTTCTCTCATTTTGATTTGTTGCTGTTCTCTAAACTGCCTGCTTATGTCCCTCCAGCTGCGTTTTGAAAGTCTTTGTGGTATTTGGATTTGTAACAAAAAATGGCTTTAATAAACCTCATTGCTGTGTTTAAGTTAGTTTGTTCAGATTTATATTCCACTTGAGCTTTGCATAACGTCACAACTGCTATTGTCATGCATGCATGTCAGAGGCTCACCCTCCAAGTTCTTCCCAGGTATGTGATACCACCACAGGCCAGAAGGGGGTGCTGTGGCTAACAGTCTTGCCCTTTTCTTTCACCAAAGTACAGAGAAAATGACCAGTGAGGGCAACTGACTCTGACCCTTCTGGTCCGTAGGCTACAAGAACTTGACATCCCAGAAGGAATTGTCACGTCTATCCAAAGCGACCAGAGCTAAGGATCTCTGTGGCTTTCAGATGACAGGCAAGAAAGCCTGATTAATACCAGCCACTTTATTACTGCGGCAATAGTTTTGTTTCATTTTACTCCATCAAGAGTTTGCTTCTGTTTGGACTTAGAAGTAAACAGGGATGGCCAGGTTGGCATCCTAAAAATTCATCTTCATTTGAGCCTGTTATCCCTTCAGATGACCCCACTATGTATACTGAATTACAGCTGTATGATTAGCTATTATGTGGCAATGAGCAAAGTCCACCTAATAAAGGAGCCAATGACTGCAGGTATAAGAAATACACAAAGCATTCACACATTCACATTTCCTTCACTTTTCAATGCCATATCAGTACAGATGATACTTACGATAAACAGAAAGGGATATGAGGGCGGCCAGTAGGAGAACACAGAAGATCGCCAGCACCTTCTCCAAGGTGACTTTCCTTTCTGCTTCAACATGAGGCACTGGAGCTGCAAGAAAAGCAAGGTGGAGTGAGATCAGAGAATGAACAGCACATGAACTACGTGATGTAGGATAAAGTGGGCATTGCTCATTCTTCTAGGCTTTACCGGCCCAACAGACCTATTTAGGTAGCAGAATTAGAAGATGTTCAGCTGTGCCTTCCCTCACTTACAGTCCAAACTAAGTAACTGAACTCCACCAGAATCTGTCTGTAGTTCATCTGATGATAAAGGAGCAAATCAGACATCTTTCCAGAGGCCACCCTGCAAACGTCTTGAGTCACAAGGCATGAAATGGACTCCAGCAAAAACAAAGAGCTATAATTCAAGGAATGAGGGCTGGGATAGACAGAATAACTTGACTATGAGTAGGTCCTGATTTAGTGACTGGAAGGGACTTTAAAGCAATCATGAGGTGTTAGAATTCCTTTTTAAAAACTAGCTGCACCCACGTATTCTGTCAGAGAGAGGCGCACACACACTCACTGATCTCTAAGGACCATTCTGAGGGGACCCAGAACACTCACTCTCCAAAATGACTGAAAAGCTCTACAGTGGCTCTCTTAAAGTTAAAAGCTGGGAACTGACAAACACTTTCTGTTTGAGGATCTGTGAAACCACAGCACCTGCCCTTCAGAAGAGGTCACCCACCTGAAACTAAGCATATTCAGGCCCGGCCAGTACTTGAATGAGAGACCATTTAGGAAGAGCTTGGATTGCTGCTGAAAGAGGTATTGGTGAAGCCAGCAGAGGGCGCTTACCCTGTGGTCCGTGTGTGGATCCGAAAGCCCCAGTGCAGTGACAAGGACAATGTGCTGTAAAAATGGCACCACCCTTCAGATCAGATGTAAAACCGAGGTCCTAACTCTCTGTGGTCATCAAAGACCCTGAGCATCCTTTGCAAAAAGTGGGTTGTATGCCGACATCCAGGCTAAACTGCCTACCACGGCCTAATCATTCTGGACCCCTAATCATCCCAAGTCTGTAACTGACTCACTGTCTCTCAACACTTCACCACCTAACAGCTAATTTGTGGTAAGCATGGCACAATAATGGCTGCTGTCGAATCATCCAGGTGGCTGCAGCACATTAGTGAGGGTGGAAGTGGCTCCCCACTCTCTATGTAAAGTGCTTTTATAAATGTAAAGAGTTTATTATTATTATTGTCTGAGCCAAGCCAAACTGCGGGCCAGTGTGCTAAAAAGGTTAAGAAGTAGCCATTACTTCAAGAAATGAATTTCAGCATCTAAACTCTTGTGCCACAAACAGTAACGCTCTTCTCTATGAAGCTGCACACGACACAGCAAAGGGCCTAAGGGCAGAAAGGAAGATGAGAAAGCAGCACCACAGACCACCACAGATGAAGGACCCTGCAGTAAAAAGAAAGAGTGGACGCCAACGCAAGAATCCTCCACATGAACCCGGGGCGACAACAAAACAACTCCTCCACACAACATCTGACATCGTCCATAAAGACTTGGTATCGTTAAACTATTTCTCTGTCAATAAATTAATCCTCTAAATAGCAGTAAACAGCCAGCCTCTCTGTCTAACCTGGCAGGGTCCTGTTGTATAGATCACCATACTTTATATATGTAGTTATATTTCTATAATCCTTGTTTTTATCAATACTTTGCATTATTCTGTTTCTTTAATGAGTGGCCTTCATTTGATCTTTGACATTATATATTAGTTCCTCCATTCCAAGGAGTCAAGGACACCCAGGTGTTGAGCAGAAGTTATCATTAAAGTATTAGAAAAAAAGTAAACGGTGCCTCAATTGCATTTGTTATTCACAGAGTCACGAAAAAATACACTTACAGTATAAAGATAAAAGATAAAACATGACATGAAGTGCTCATAATGAAACAGAGCCATCCCACAATTTCAAAAATGTCTTATGTTTTACCGGGAATTCAAACTAAACAAAGTCCCCCAACCCTCGACTGGTCACTTTCTTCATGAGGTTTCCAGATTGTCACCAACTCTTTTACGCCTCAGACACACACGGGTCCCGAGATGTGGAGGCCGTTTATGATAAGGCTGGCATTTGCTTTATGTGCAGGACTTGAAGAACAGGCTTATCTCCGTACAGGAGTAGCTAATTCAGAAAATAAAAGAAGGGGAACCACATCTGACTAAAATTAGGCAACTGGCAATAAACCTCACTCAAGTGCAAGTGTAATGGCTGCCATTGTTTGTATGACTATAAGTTTAACCAGTGCACATCTTATAACCCACTTGGCTAAGCCAGTGTCTGTGACGGAAGGCTATTTTGAAAACAGTCAACCATTCTGCACAAAAAGTGAGCTGGGCAAATTAGCACTCTGAACAGTCGACCAAAACATGGCTCTCTCAGATTTAATCACTAACAAGAACAGCTAGGACAGGTTCGCTCTTAGCTTTTAAAAGTTTTTGCTGAAGTTAGAAACAAGAGAGCTTTGAGTCACAGCTAATTAACATCAGACCATCCAATCGTCTTCCATACACTACAAACATTTCAAAACACCGTAACACACCATGCCACATAAAAGTGCCGGCCCTTTGGAAAATAATAATTTGAAATAAATACCTGTGTGCTGCTCTTCCTCTGCCCTGTCATCCTGTACTTGTTCCATCTCACAAAAGTCTTCTCTGGCTATGAAATACACTCTGTTCTCCATCGTGTCTATCTTCTACAACAGCATTAAGGCAACTAAAGCATATGTTGAAAACGTTTCTAGTTTCCTAGAAAAAGTGCGTGTGACTCTGTACAATAAGGAATCAGTCAAGTATTAAAAATGTAACTAATTTCTGTAGCCAATAAGATAGAACAGAACACTCAGTGCGTTAAAGCTGTCCTTGAAATATTTGAACACTTTTCAAAGAGTGAGAGGGAGGATATCACAGTCTAAAAGCAAAAGGGGGTTTGAAGAAAATACTGACATGGGGGAAATCCTTCAACCAGCTCAGGGATTCGGCTTTTTATTTTTCTTTCCCAACTGTTGCTTCTTTCACTTGGCTATTATAAGTTGCATTGAGTAAAAGCAGCTAGAGAAATATGTTGTGTGTCGTCATTTCAGGGTGTAAAACAACAAATTATGAATATTCTGAAGGGGGGGTGTCTTTTCTTCATTCCGTATATGAGACACACGAGGTAAATTCCCAGTTCATGATGGTTTAGGTGTCTGAATCGACCAAAAGCTTCACCAGCCGGGGGCTTTTGATGAGATGCGTTGCTGAAGTTTGTCCCTTTGACGTGGTTTTGTCACCAGATGTAGGCATCATGTCTGCAATTGAAGAGCACAGGCCAGTTGTGTTCTCAGAAGACCCACGCTGTCATTTATTTTTGGAGTTGACTAAAAGCACAATGAGATGTGGATTGCTACAGAATTAAATGATTATTTATGCTTATAAGCACCAAAGTGGTAGGTGGGCTTGCATCTCCTGACATTTCCAATTCCTGCCCGAGATGAACAAGTTTGTGTAACTCTGGTGCTGTCCCTGAGCCCCCAGGCCAATTCTCAGAGGCCATCCAAGTGCCCAGGGACAGAGCTGCCTAACACTTGCTGAACGTTCACAAACAACACAAATTGTTCTCATTATCTGTGGTTGCTTTGCTTATTTAGCACCTTTTCTATTTTTCTTCTTCAGATTAACAGAAAATATGCATTTAGTGTCAGCAGCTGACATTTTCAGACCATTTCTATCTTGCACCTCTGCCCATTGACATATGCAGGTGAGGTCAGTCGGTGAGTGTGAAGAAGTCGGAGTACAAAGGAATACATCTTAGTTTAGGCAAAACAAGAAAAGAAAAAAAATGTTTATAACTGAAATGTTTGTACCTGCTTCTAGAAGAATGTGAAATGTTGATTTTTAGAAAGCTCCTTTTATACAGGCCATACCAGAGACCTCCATTTTATGTTTCAATTGAAAATGCACTTTGACAAGCATGAATGAGAGTTGTTAAAAACTGTATGTTTAAAATGGCAGTGAAATGGCAGTGAATTCATCATGTGGTTCACTGCTGATAACGAAGACAGTCATAGAGGCAGTGCACACATTTACAACTAGAGACAAACACAAAGTGTCTCCTTTTTTTTTTGGATGTGTGAAGATGGTGTGAGAACAGATAGTATCGAATTTTAATCTATATTTTTAATCAATATATGATAATTTTTTACAATTTAATACAAGTGTATACTTATATGAAATTATGACAATTATTAAACAAAAGGATGAGAACTGAACGTAACTAAAGGGTGAAGTAAATGTTGTTTTTACACTTAGACACGTGAGGCTTTTGCCTTGTCTTAGAGGACCCACCAACATAATTACTTACTGTTAGAGCCAATCTTAGAAAGTTAATGCTTTAAGTTCAATTCATATTAGTGTTTGCTTAGTCATAGCCATAGACAATGGTATAGTCTTTTTCACCCTTAAAGGTCATAAGAGATAGAACTTTCTCGCTATAACTAAGATACAGTGTGTTAATTGAGTCTGCTCTTGTTTAGATAGGTCCCAGTTCAAAGGGACTTAAAGACCCATTTTCAACATAGAAATGGGATAGGCACAGTTTTCTGACCGTTTTGAAATGGTTCAGAAATGCATAGGAGTGATTTGTAACAATTAGAAATGAAACAAGACCTTTAACCTTTAAACAGAACTTTTCTTTTTTTGCTGTATCAATTTTCTCTTTTTTGTGAGAATGGTTTTACTTTGAATTTTTACTAAAGCTTTTAAAAATGAACATACATTGTCTATGGAATCATTTTGATGCGTCAGGATTTTGCTGAATCCCATTTTGTATGCTGAACTTTGGTAATTTTGGGAAAACGCAGCTACGCTTACCTGAAATGAAGTAAATAAGTAACAAACAACCCCTTTAAAAGCAACAACAAATTAGTGAGAAAACCCAAATGACCGTATTATAAAGCAGTGATAAGATAAATGGGAAAACCAGTAGGACACCCTTCTTAACACAGCGATTTTTAAAATAATGGAAAAACTGACATGTGTATGAAGTTACTGGTGGCTTTGGTTGATTGGTTAAGATGATAAAATTCTGCATATTAAGAGCAGATGACTTGATGTATTAGATAAAGTAATGATAATAGAAAAGTATTGAAGAGAATTAATTGTATTATTGATTGCTCATTTCATGGACCGAGTCATAGTGCACATCTATGAGCACAGAAGTGAGATATGGTGTCCCGGAGGGCTCAGTGCTGGGACCTTTACTGTTTTTACTTCCACTGGGATCAATCATTAGGAAACAATGTTAATATTCACTTGTACGCAGATGACACCCAGTTTTTACCTTTCTTTCAGACCAGCATTAAGAAGAAGGATGCCTCACGCCTGGACAAACTGGTGAGGAAGGCAGGCTCTATTGTTGGCATAGAGCTGGACGGTTTGACATCCGTAGCAGAGCAACGGGCACTCAGCAGGCTCCTATCAATCATGGAAAATCCACTACATCCATTAAACAGTGTCATCTCCAGACAGAGGAGCAGTTTCAGCGACAGACTGCTGTCACTGTCCTGCTCCACTGACAGACTGAGAAGATCATTCCTCCCCCAAACTATGCGACTCTTCAATTCCACCAGAGGGGGTAAACGTTGAACATTATTCAAGTTATTGTCTGTTTTTCACCTGCATTTTTTATTACTCTTTAATTTAATATTTTTTGCTGCTGGAGTATGTGAATTTCCCCCTGGGATTAATAAAGTATGTATGTATGTATGTATGTATGTATGTATGTATGTATGTATGTATGTATGTATGTATCTATCTATCTATCTATCTATCTATCTATCTATCTATCTATCTATCTATCTATCTATCTATCTATCTATCTATCTATCTATCTATCTATCTATCTATCTATCTAATTAAATGAAGATTTTCCAATGTCCTTAATTGTGTTAGTGAATTAAAGGAATGGATGGATGAGAACTACTTGTCTTTAAAAACCAATAAAACGGAGATATTATTGGAGGGAGTGATGTTGATCACAGCAATATTTTGTCTTCATTTAACTCAATGGGAATCACCACTACTTTTACTGAATCAGTCTGCAAGCTCAGCATTATCTTTGACTCTAGCATGTCACTTAAAGCGCACATTACAAAACTGGCTAAAAAATGTTTCTTCCATCTAAAAAATATTGGGAAATTAAGGCATTTTCTAAATATGGAGGATACTGAAAAATTAATTCATGCATTTATTTCTAGTAGGATTGACTACCGCAATGCGGTGTTCACTGGATTTTCAAACTATTTTTTATACAGCTTCCAATTAATCCAAAATGCTGCTGCAAGAATTGTAACAAGAACAAGAAAATATGAACACATAACTCCAGTTCTTAAATCTTTACAGTGGCTCCAGGTTAAGTTTAGGGCAGATTTCAAAATTCCCCTTTTCAACATATAAAGCCTTAAATGGCCAAGGTCCGGATTATTTATCTGAACTTCTCATTACTAACAAACCAAAGCGCACATTAAGATCAAGATGCCGGTCTGCTTATGATTCTAAAGATTAATAAAATAATGGTGGGAGGTCGAGGTTTTAGTTACAGGGCCCCTAAGCTGTGGATTGCTCTGCCTGCGACTATAAGAGATGCCCCTTCGTTCTCAGCTCTTAAATCCCGGCTGAAGACTCACGACTTCAGTTTAGCATATCCTGACTAGAGCTGATGATTAACTGTACAGACTGCATCTCTGTTGTCAGTCATTAGCTCTAAAACATAACTAAAATGATAGGTAATAATTTGTTACTAACCCTCACCTACTCCACTTCTCTTATCGATACTCAAATGTGGCACTTGGTGCCACTGCCCTACTGCCAAGTTGTCTACCTGCCTAAGGAAAAGTCATCTCTGACAAATTTGATTATCATGCATTTACATAAAAAATGACTTGCCAGCACATCCCAATTTTTTTTTAGCTAAGAGCAAGCCAGGAAATGCATGGGTAATATTTCAATGGACTAAGCAAGTTTAAAAAAAGAACATAAAAAGATATGAATAATAAAACCATTGTAACTTATGAGCAAGACGCTGTTGGTGCTTGCAAGCACCGCAGTATTCTGGTGTCAAAGCAGTATGCTGCACTGCAAGTTCTAAACAATTTAACGTACTTGCAAGCTGCATAGAATTTAATTTGTTGGACAACATAAAGAATAAAAGAGAAATATCCTTCCATTTCTTTTACACGTTGGTGCCTAATGGTGCAGTTTCAGAGCCCATGTCAATAAGCTTTGCAAAAAACAAAAAAACATCATCGGCCAACGCGAAGCTGACAATAAGCTTGACGCCTGTAATAATTCACTTGTTGTTTTATAAATATACTTACTCAAACTGATGCCTTATTAATATATTTCTGTTAAAGCATTTCAAGCTGCACTTTATTTTTCCTATTTTCCTTAATGAATGATACTTTTAACATGTTACCCTACTGCTCTTGAGATTGTGTTTCTGAATTCAGAACTGTATGTTCAGTTCATCAATTTAAATTTAGCGATTTCTGAAGCATGTGATCTGCTGAACATTTGTCCCTGGAAATTTATCTTGTGGAAACTTGTACCCATGACTGCTGAAAGTGTATGCAAAGCTAACAAAGTGCAGGCTGATAGAACGCCACTGGATATGCGCAGACTAGAAAATCCTGAACAATAACCCAGTTAAAGATTTACATGGCCAGTAACATCTGGTTAGAGGTCCTACGTTATCATGAGGGAGAGTAAAGTTATAAGAGACCAGTAAGATAAGACGGGGCAAACAAAGTTTTAAACTCAATCCTGTAGCAAACAGGAAGCCAGTGAAGAGATGCTAAGACTCGTGTCATGCGATTCTGTTCTCATGTGCCTGTTAGATGCTTGGCTGTGAAATTCTGGATTATCTGAAGATGAACTCCAGTGTAAAGAGCATAGTGAGCTGCAATAATTGGATTATTCACAGAGAAATCTACTTCTGTTAAGTGGGTTTCCCAGAGGGCACTGAGCCAGTTTCCCTAAATAATACTTGTGTAAATAATTAGGTTATTAACGCTCATGCAAATGCACCCTGTATCTGTTCTGATGATGTTATTTGTCACGTCTGGCTGTGGTCAAAGTGCAGGTTTAAAAAAAAAAAGTATAGGGTTCATACAGGAATTATTCCTCCTACCTTGCACTGAATAAATACCCAGCTTTCACAACTTTACTATAATGAACTGGCTGGTGGATGTCCAGGCTTAATGAGAACTACTCAGGGAAACACCATGTGCTAACCAATTTTGGCACTCTGTGGTCTGTGCTACCGATCCATGCAGAACCCTGAGCCAGGAACTGCCCACTCTCTTCTGTGTTTTCTAATCTCCTATTTCTGTTCTTTGCATTTCTCAATAACCGACTTGCACTTTTGCCATGTCTTCCCTCACTGCTGCATTCTAACAGGCACGTATAAACTATAAAGTATGGTGGTCTGTTGCTCCACTACACGATAATTATTTTTCAACCCTCTCAGACATACTCAGTATTTAATCTTAGGAAAGCACTTGGTATTAGCACACTTTGACAACTGTATATAGATAACGTGCTTGCATCTTATGGACAATTATGCTTCAAATTCAGCTTTCCTACAAAACAATTTTTCCAAATTAGAAGCGTTCTTAAAATGAACTGACCCAATTTTTCCAGACCTTATACCCATCTCTATTGTACAGACAATACTTATCAGTCTTGAAGACTGAGACAGCATCTCAACAAAATATAAAAACATCTCAAAGAATTCTCTATTCAAAGAACTTAGGATATGGTGGGAAAAGGACCTTTCAATGAACATCTCAGAAAAGGAATGCAACTCAGCCATACAAAGAATTCACTTCAGCTCCATATATGCAAAGCACTCAATAATTCAAATTAACATCTTCCATCGTTCACACTTATATCTCATTTAAAACTGTCCAAAAAGTACCAAGGACATGATCCAACTTAAGAACACTGCTATCTTGCCCCAGCATCACTAGGCCAAACGTTCTGGGAACGTGTCAAACTAACAACATTGACATCTGAAATATTGAGACAGTAATAATGGCAGACCAGGCAGACCTTACAGAGTTTCTGCAGCAGATTGCGGAACAAGTCACCTAGCTGCGGCTGACAAGTAGCCGCCCAACAGAACAAGCTAGCCAAGGCTGAAGCTTGGATGGAGGTCCCTCAGAGTAGCCATGAGTTGAGGGAATTCTTGGTAGCAGGAACCAATCAGATTGCTTTTCGCTACCAAGAATTGAAAGTTCAGGACAATCGCAGCCCGTAGCACCTACTAAGAATTGACTACTCACAACCCGTGAGTGTATGTATATATATATATATATATATATATATATATATATATATATATACACACATATATATGTATATATATGTATATATATGTATATATATATATATATATATATCCAGCCATCCATCCATTTTCCAACCCGCTGAATCCGAACACAGGGTCACGGGGGTCTGCTGGAGCCAATCCCAGCCAACACAGGGCACAAGGCAGGAAACAATCCTGGGCAGGGTGCCAACCCACCGCAAGACACACACACAAACACACCCACACACCAAGCACACACTAGGGCCAATTTAGAATCGCCAATCCACCTAACCTGCATGTCTTTGGAATGTGGGAGGAAACCGGAGCGCCCGGAGGAAACCCACGCAGACACGGGGAGAACATGCAAACTCCACGCAGGGAGGACCCGGGAATCGAACCCAGGTCCCCAGATCTCCCAACTGCGAGGCAGCAGCGCTACCCACTGCGCCACCGTGCCGCCTATATATATATATATATATATATATATATATATATATATCTTCACGGCATTCGTAGTCTGTGTCACAATCTAATTGTATGGGTAGTTACCTACCAGGTAATGCTTGTGGTTGGCCAGCAATCTGCTAACATCTGCCACGGTGCCCTCAGTTTGTGAGGAGCAGATCATAGAATGGTTGAAATAGTTTACTGTCAAATAAATGCAAAGAGTACGCAACACGTGTTTCGCCCTCATTCTGGGCTCATCATGTTTACACACCTTCCACTGCACTACCTCTCGGGAATCGAACCTTGGACGTCAGTGTCAGAGGCGATGCCCCTAACGTTGCGCCACGGCGTGTGGTTCGTTTATTTGACAGCATGTAGATCGGGGTAATTACATTCACGGCATTCGTAGTCTGTGTCACAATCTGATTGTATGGGTGGTTACCTACCAGGTAACGCTTGTTATATATACTGTATATATATATATATATATATATATATATATATATATATAGAGAGAGAGAGAGAGAGAGAGACAGAGAGAGAGAGAGAGAGATAGAGATAGATAGATAGACAGACAGATAGATACATGGATAGATATACTGTAACAGGAAGACTTCACGCTTTCACAAGTGCCCTGGAGATTTCCAGCTTGCTTCATATCTTCTGTTATTGTTCCTGTATTAAAACTGGATAACACAGTGTGCTCTAACAATAGACCCACTGCACTCACTTCAGTGACAACAAAAACATTTAAACACCCGACTGTCAACTATTTGAACACTGAGTCAGGTATCATGCATTTTAAATAGCCTTGCACTGGACTCCATCAGTGTCCTTCTCCACCATTACACTTGTGTCCACCCACTAAGGTCCTCTGATGCTGGTCATTTCACCATGGCCCAGACTAACTCGTGCTCTGTGGGTAAGTCGTTCAGTTCTAGAGCACCCTCCCTAAATTAATGAGATCTGCTACTCCATTCACTTCAAACACATGTACACAGTAAGCCCTTCAACTAACACAGACATTCTGTTGTTTCAATTAGTGACCAAAAGCATGCAGAGCTGTAAGAGCACACAAAGGAAGAGCTACACCCTCTACAACGGATAATTCAACATGGCGGGCCAGACCTCAGACGGGGAGTGCCTACTCCTGCTCAACCGTACTGGGACTCAAGAAGCCCACCGAGTGTGTTACATGGTATCGTGACAAAGGACTGTGTATAGAAGTACCCCCAATATGAGAGCACATATGCTCAAGCTTATTCGACAGTCTCACCTTGGAATGGCAGAGTAAGCAGTGTGCACGTGAGGTGCTAATACTGGCCAGGAATGAATTCAGATATTAAAAGTCTGATTAAAATCTATGGTAAGTGTGCTGATTTTCAAAACAGACAATCCAGGCAACTCCTCAAACCAACAGTAACACCAGAGCTACCACAGTAGAGTAGCCACAGATTTGACTGAATTTCAGGGTAAACATTATGTAATTCTAGTGGATTACTACTCTAAGTTTATTGAGATAGGTGAGCTGAAAGACCTACACAGCTGTAGTATTACACAGGCTTTGAAAGTTCACCTCAGCAAGCATGGCATTCCTGTAACTCTAAAGTCAGACAATGGCCCACAAAAGGCATCAGACGTGTTTAAAGGCTTTTGTAACAGCTAAGGCACCATCCACAAGACTTCTTCACCACATCTGCCTCACTCTAATGGTGAAAAAGACCAAGCAGTACAGACTGTTAAGATGCTTTGGAGAAAAGCAGCAGGCAAACACCTGGCACTGCTTGACTACAGATCGACATCACTTGAGTCTGTAGGCCTATTGCTTCAGCGTTCTATGAGCAGGAGACCACAGAATAACTTACCTGCTGCTCGTGCCTTTCTTACACCAACATCCTATGACACCCTCAAACTTAAATATCTGCTAGCCCAGGGGTAGGCAATGTCAGTCCTGGAGAGCCGCTGTGGGAGCAGGTTTTTGTTCCAACCCAGTTTCTTAATGAGCAGTCAATTATTGCTGATGAAGTGCTTATTGCTTCAGTAATAGTTTGATGCTTCAATTTAGTGGTCTCGCTTGTTAAGTTTCCCTTCCGTTAATTGCTTATTTCAGTCTTAAACGCTGCATTCAGTGTATTAATGGCTCCTTATTAGCAATAAGATGTAAATGACAAATTGGCCAGCAGTTCTCGAACTAGCTTGTTTTGTTCATCATGCAGTTTTTGATTTGATTTAATAAAACACTTAATAGAAAAAAGTGACAGACTGAAAATAATCAGTTTTAGGGTTCAAATCATTTTGATGATACCCTTGGAAAGGAAAAAATCTACAAAATAAGAACCTAACATTGTAGACTAACAAGCCATTAAATTAAATAATGTCTGAGATTGGCAACCATTGCTTTCTAATGAAGCAATTGGGTTGGAACAAAAACCTGCAGCCACTACGGCTCTCAAGGACCGACTTTGCCTACCCCTGTGCAGCTAGACAAAGCACAAACCACACTCAAAAAGCCCATTATGACCAGAAGAAGGCCAGCAATTCCAGAGCTGCTCTAAAACTCTGATATGGGGTGAGGATGGTGCCCCATGGTGGAAGCTGCAATAGTCCCCTGCAGTTGTTGTACCACAGTGTTCCATGATCTTGTATTGTGCGAAGTGGAGGAAAATTCCGCTGCAACAATCAATGTCTCTGCTCAAGCACTACAACTACCAACAAGACACAACACTTAATGTGTGATGAGACTTGGAGTGAACCTGCACATTCACCACTGGAACAAGAGGCACAATTCCCATCTCATGTGAATCTGCATCAGTCACCACCAAAGGAACCTCCGGCCTCTGCTCAAAGTCATCAAGTCAAAGAGCAGACAAGCAGACTGATAGACCGATAGACGGAACCTGTGAGTTCGGCAAATTAGGAAGTTCTTTAATAGTCAGGGACAGGTGTGCTAAAGACACTTTGGGGAAGTGAAGTGCTGGAAACCGCTCCGTCTAAGTCAGCTGTGTTGTAAAATTAAATTAAAGTTAGTTCTGAATATCGAGATTAATTTTTAGTACAAAATAAACAACTAGACAACATACAGGGGTTGTAAATAATTTGAAACTAATTGCAGATTAGCTGTTCAAAGAAATATAATATTTTCTTGATGTGCTTTATGTTTAAAAAGGGGGAGATGTAAAGTACTGTGAATAGAACACGTGATGTGTGAGTTTGGTCTGCGTTGTTCCTACTGGGCACCCACCTGGAGTGTATGTTTGGGCAAAATTGCAATAAAGAAAGAAATTCTACAAAAACGGCTTTGTTATTATTGTTGCCTCAACACACAATATATGACAAGGAAAGCAGACAAAGCACTCATGTCGTATATTAGAATGATACGTTAGAGAATGTCCTGCGGTCTCTCAGTTACGATTAATCGACTACAGGTAGCTTTTGTAACTCAGGCTAAGCAATGACAAAGTCTGATCACTCGTGGGAGACACTTTGGAAACAGCACAGAAAAGGATCTTTGACAAGAGTTCTGAAATATTAATGTAAATAATTCGAGCCATCCATTAAATGTTACTCTTTAGGGAGTTTTTAACAAGCTAATGATGTAAACATAAATCTTATAAGAGTAAATGTTGCAAACAGACTGATTCTCTGACAAACCAGACTTTAAAAGTATTTTATTACAAAACAGCTTGTAAGGGCTTGTTCAAATGTAAGTATCCTACATTATTTTGGAATCCACTATTTCAACAGAACAGATATAATAATAATCTTTGAATTTTTATTGTTAGTGTTAACTAGTACTTTTCAGTTGATGGAGTAAAATTATTATAGAATAAATTTAAAATGTGCAAATGGTCAGATAAATCAAGTAGTCCATGATGATCTCATTCTTCTAAAGCCGATGCTGAAATTAAATGGGTGCTGCTTGGTCGAGCCTGTTTTAGTAAAATTCTTACAGGAACATAACTAAGACATGTTGAAGGTCAGAAAACTGTGATGACAGAGCAGAGCTGCCATTATCAGACCGAGAGCTTTTGGACTAAATCCTTTCTACACCGACTCCTCGTTTTATGTTCAATAATCACTACATGTGCTTTGGCTCATTAATGCATATCTTAGTATACTTTAATAGTTTAGAGGCACAGTATATTCTCTGTAAATTCACATATTAAACAAGATATCCATCTGATTTGGATGGTTTGGCTGAATTAGTCAAGCGCTGCTGCCTCGCAGTAAGGAGACCTGAGTTCGCTTCCCGGGTCCTCCCTGCGTGGAGTTTGCATGTTCTCCTCATGTCTGTGTGGATTTCCTCCCACAGTCCAAAGACATGCAGGTTAGGTGCATTGGCAATCCTAAATTGTCCCGTGTGTGTGCTTGTGTGTGTGTGTGTGTGTGTGTGTGTGCGTGTGTGTGTGTTTGTGCACCCTGTGGTGGACTGGCGCCCTCCCCATTGTTTGTTCCTGCCTTGCGCCCTGTGCTGGCTGGGATTGGCTCCAGCAGACCCCTTGTGTCCCTGTAGTTAGGGTATAGCGGTTTGGATAATGGATGGATGGATGGACTGAATTAGTCGACTAAAACAGATTTATTTTTTCTTGAATAAAATTAATTTACTTTTTGTTGACTAAAACTAACAATAATTCAATGATTAAAATGGGACTAAAACTAAAATTCAATTTAGTCAGAAGACTAAGACTAAAAGTAAATCTAAATGAACACTGGTCACTCAAGTCCTTACAATGGCTCCCAGGTCAGTTTAAGGCAGATTTCAAAATCCTCCTTTTAAAACATAAAGCCCTAAATAGCTGAGGCCCTGTTTAGTTATCTGACCTCATCTTTACTTCCAAACCAGACGGCACATTAAGATCTGAAGATGCCGGCCTGCTAAGGATTCCAAGAACTAATAAAATAACAGTGGGAGGTCGAGCTTTGAGTTCTAGGGACCCAAAGCTGTGGATTGAATACTTGACGTCTAAATTAACATTTGCAGTACATCTAATTTTGAAAAGCACCGCATAAGATTCATTTATGATTGTAAAATCAAATTCAGATATTTGCAATGAAGATCTCTTCAGTGTGTTTAACATTCTACATTTCTGTCTAATTTAAAAGAGTGACACACATGCACAGAAGTTTACAGATGTCTACAGTGAAGACATAATAGTTTACATTGAAATTAAAGAACAATATCTTCATTTTGCATGTGATCAGATATTAGAGCAGGTGAGTACTGAATGGATGAATGTAAGGTGACATCTCTGATTAAATTAGGATAATTTAAAAGCTACACCACTGTAAATGCACTTCTCTTTAGAGGACTGGCTTAACTAAAAGACTGAACAACGATGATAATAACATACGTGTCTAATGGCTTTTATCTGTTTCTCTAGATAAGCACAGAGTTCAATCTGAAACTAAACTAACAAAAGAATTACAAACACTTTAATGACTTTGCTAAAAACAGGCCTGCACCGTAATGCTGATGTGGGGGCTCAGAGGATTTGCGTTGGTTTCTCAGAGGTTGCCAGATCAAATCACGTTACTGTCAGAAGGACTCCGACTCTGCTGGGCTCTTTAGCAAGATCCTTCACCTGAAAATTGTTTCAGGGATGCAGTGCAATGGCTGACCCTACACTCTGACCCCGCAAGGTCACATTAAAAGACAGTTTCCTCTCAGGGATTAATACAGTGTTCCAAATTCCAGAAAATAGTGAGGTGAAGTGCCAAAGAATCATAATGCGGATTCTTAAACCCCAAGAGAAGACTGTGTGGTGTGGTCAGAGTGCAGCAAACAGTGAGGGCAACAATGAGGTGTGCAAAAGCAGTTTAATGATATGGAGAACCAAAATGTACACAGAATACAGATGTCATTAGAAGATTAAGTCCAAGTTTAGTACACTCCTGCTATGTGAATAAAGGGAGTTTTCTAGAATTGAATGCTAAACTCTTTTGTAATGAATTCTGCAGGTGTGTGCTATAAC
The DNA here is from genome assembly GCF_900747795.2 of Erpetoichthys calabaricus. NCBI lineage: Eukaryota > Metazoa > Chordata > Cladistia > Polypteriformes > Polypteridae > Erpetoichthys > Erpetoichthys calabaricus. The sequence goes on from NC_041397.2 coordinate 318,448,486, forward strand.
TGTGTGCCGAGAACAGAAAACCCCCCAGACTTATAAAATGAGCAGTCAGCCCCTTATGTGGGTGTAGAATGAGACGGCCCAGCGATATGAAGCACAGTTTAATATCCCTAGAATCACAGGGCTAATGGCCGGACCCACATACTGTTTTTCTGTCACCCCCTTCTCTAACCAGGTTCCCATCATTAAGAATATACACCCCATTAACAGATGTGCGTCCAAACAAACAGGAGCTTTGTTCAAAGACCAAGTGTGGTTTGCATGCCAGGACAGACAGTAGCAATAATGAAGATAAAACACTCGGTAGGGAGTTGTATGTCTACAACTCATAATTAGAGTAAGACATGCTGAAGGAATTCAAGGACGAGTGAACACAGATAACAGTAACTAGCCTTAGATGTGCTCCAGGATGGAGTAGAAATGTTTCCTACTGTCACCAGTTAATGTTATTTAACTATTTGAATGCCACCTTTATCCAAGGTGACTTACAAAATTTGAAATACAACTGATTCCATCTCCTTTTTGTTTTTCTGATCGGCGCACCCATTGGTCACAGTGTCAGTAGTGGGATCTGAACCCACAACCTCGAGTCCAGAGGGGATTTTGGCAGGGAGGGAATGTGGCCAGAGGTGAAGTAAAAGAAAGGAATTGTGAATGTGAAAGCTGTTTCACCATATTAGGGGGCTAGACAATAAAATGTCTGTATAGAGATGTCCCAGAGGCAGCAGGTTACGTTTTCATTCTCTTATTGGGATTCTGTGTGTTTTACTTTTGTTTGTATCTTCTCAGATTTAATTTTATGTAATAAATATTCTGTTTTGTTAAGGACATTGTTTTATACTGAGGAGGACGTGCCCACTGACACAGTGTTTTCAAACAAATCTTCGTTTAGAGGATTTCTTCTCTTAGGGAACATTAACTCTTCAACATTTCAAATGCTATTTATCTAAGAGTAATCCATAAATTCATGCTCTCTGCTCAAAATTACGTTGTTATAATCCAGTGTGTTCTCGTCATCTTAACTCTCCCATATTCAATATTGTAAAAGTGCAATGAAAAACGAGGATGGAGGGTTTGACTGCTGGTTTGCCTGCTCATTTTTGATTCTACTCACGTATAAGGTGACCTCAGACTCTTTACCAGGTGACGTCCTCTTCTCCCTCAGTCTCTCATTATCAACAGTGCAGGTCACGGACTCAACCCATGCCATGTTCACAGCCAAGATGCCCATCCCGTTGTACTGCCCTATGCCGTCTCTGGTCAGTTTTGTGTTTGCTTGACTTGAATCCTTCCCAGCTCCTTACTTACTGACCACTTAGCTTCATGGTACAATCAGGTGGTAACAGCGGTGTTTTCTATGCTAAAAACGGAGGCAGCGGCAGCTAAATCAGCGGCGGTAGAGACAGAGTCGTCAGCAGTGATGGTGAAAGTGGTGACGAAAACAGAAGCAGCTGTAAAGGTGACAGAGCTAGACTACAGAAGAGAGAACATACACTTGTCTGCTGGTCAGAGAGGTTCGATATGGTTAATAGCCTTAAAGCAAGCAGATCAGCTGGAAAAACACGGGCAAAAAAGTTATGAGAAGCTAGCAGTGTTTATAACAACGCTGAAGAAATATGGCATACAGAATAGGCAGCAAACACTCAGTGTTAAAGTACATGCTTTAATTGGGGGTCTTGGGACCCAGAGAAAGTAGAAACAAATGCAGGAGAGCTGTCCTACTGTCCTACTTTAGTTTGTCTCACATCACTGCACTCTCATATCTGACTGCTGATTAGAGAGCCGCTTCTGTTAAGAGGAAGGGGAACTGCAGCTTCTACTCGACACACAGGAGCGCAGCTTATAGCAGAGCAGATTGTTGATGGGCCGATGGCAGTCATTCAAGTATATTGCTAGTTGTGCTGGAAGAACAGACAGAGGTGTTTTATGGTGGCGTGTGGCTTGGCGAGAGCAGCTGGCAGCAGCAGAGAACAGCATGTGGGTATGGGGGTGGCAATTCCCAGGTTTTGGTAAGGGGTGGAAAGAAAAGTCCCGAGGCCATCTTTGAACAGAGCTCCCCTGCAAGTGAGATAAGAGGAGTGATAGTTTTTAACTTTAATTGACATTTACAACAGAAGTAACGTTGATCCTGATAACGTGGACAGTGAAGAGCTGCTACTGGCTATAAGGTGGTGAGACTCCAGCACCATCAGTGACAATGAAGCTGGTTAGCGGGTGCACTTCTTTCAAAGCACTTGTGCTGGTTAGTGCTGAAAAGGAAAATATTTATGTTAGATAGACAATTTACAAGGACAGACTTGTATAGGAAAGTTAAGAATGAATAAATTGGAATGACTATTTTAGTAGTTAGTTGGAGTGAAATTCTGACTGACTTTTCCACCAGCACAATGTCATACAGGCTGCAAGGTGGCGCAGTGGTAGCGCTGCTGCCTCGCAGTTAGGATGCCCGAGTTTGCTTCCCTGGTCCTCCCTGCGTGGAGTTTGCATGTTCTCCCTGTGTTAGCGTAGGTTTCCTCCAAAGACATGCAGGTTAGGTGCATTGGCGATCCTAAATTGTCTCTAGTGTGTGCTTGGTGTGTGGGTGTGTGTGTGTCCTTGGGTGGGCTGGCACCCTGCCCGGGGTTTGTTCCTGCCTTGCGTCCTGTGCTGGCTGGGATTGGCTCCAGCAGACCCCTGTGACCGTGTGTTAGGATATAGTGGGTTGCACAATGACTGACAATATCATACAGGGAATAAGAAAATGGAAGCCAGTAGCTTACCATCCAGTTTCTAGCACTCAGCATGTAAAACAAAAGGATGGAAAATCTAGGGAGTGGGCTAAGTTACAAGCTGCTGCTTTGACGTTAAGAAGCAGATACAGAAAGGCAAGTTGTAATTTACACAAAAACCTGAGGAATTGTTTTTCAGTATCTTGTTATATGAGCACCAAAGCAGCATATTTGTTAAGCTGGTTTGGTAGGAGTTATTGTGGAGTATGGACAGAAAGCAGCTATTTTAATATAATAAGTGAGCACTCTATCTTGAAATAAGAAATTTGTGTTATTACAATCACTCTGGCTAAGTGGACAAGGTATGGCAAACTGTAGCACTGTTAATAATTACATCTGATAATAGGGTCTGGATTAACAGTCCAGGAAGAGCACCCAAAAATGAGAAACAGCAGCTGCTGGCAAATAAGACATCAGGCTCGTTATGACCGAAAGCCAGGAAAAAGCTACCATTGTATTCATTTCTACAGACTTTTATTTGTATAAATATTTATTATTTTCTTTATCTTAACTGGATGTGTGTGTAGCGTCTTTACATTATGACCTGAAGCAAACATCAGAATACTGCTGAAGGAGGCAATGGGACTGCTTCATCACTGTCAAGAGCTACAGAAGACGAGACCACCGGACACTGAGAGACAAAAGCTAAGTGATCTTTACCATAAGCACATAACATGGGAGGTGTAAGCTGCTTTCCAAGTGCAAGACAGGACAGATCAGGACAAATTTTTAGGGATTCCTTAGGGCCCAAAGGGAAGACAATGCACAAGACAGTCAAAGAGACTATGAGGGAGTCAATATGAGGCCTTGACAGACCAAGTACTTAGCATTGGTTTTGATTTTTGTAGCTTGTACATTGACATGTTGAGCCCACTATACTGAACTAAGTGATCATTTTACTTACAGTGATATCCATCCTGGGGGAGGTTAACTGTCGATATAATACTTTGTGTTTCAATGGTAAGTTTGAGACAGGCTATTTCTCTCCACCTTTGTCAGGCACATTAGTTGGGGGCCATAAATATTATCTGTGCTCTGTGGGTGTTGGAAGATGTAAAAGGAGGAAAGCCGGTGGTGGAAATGCAGAAAAGAGGCTTGTGATGTGCTAAGTGAGTACAAGGAGGTGGAGAAACAGAATGTCGGATGTCCTAAGGACTGAGACACGAAGCTGCAATGCAGGGAGCTGCACAACGCCTGTGACTGTGGGGGTGATGCTCCAGCAGAAAGGCAGTCAGCACTCCTCCAGTGTTCCTTCAAAGATTTGTGTTCAAGGTCCACTATATCCTTAGCTACATTCGAGTGGGTGTGTGTGTGTGTGTGTGTGGGGGGGGGGGGGGCCTTTAAATGGCACTCCGTTCTATGATCTCACCAGGCCAGTCCCACTGTGGTTACAACTGAGCTAACCACCTTTAATGGCAACTAGAGTTAGGAATTAGGGGCAGTGCATGTCTCAGAGGGAACCATAAACTCAGGAATGTACAATAAGGAACTGGACATTAAACCTAAATTAATCCGGTAATTTTCAGCTTCAAATTCTAAATTAGAATGTTAGATTTGGTGCTGCGGTATGTAATTATTCAGTGAATAAATTTGGTTTAATAAAAAACTGCTACAAGTTAAAAAGCCAATAAGGTGAAAAAAACCTCAATAAAATGCTGCAAGAACAACGAAGAGTTAAAGACGTTCTGGGCCTTTTGACAAACTGGGTCCTACACGATCTAAAATAGAGTGCAGAAGTGTGAGGTCTATCATAGAGAATTGATGACAAACCATGGAAATGTAATTTAAAGCACATTGCAGTAAGTCATAGTTCATTTTTTAGAAAGTGACCATATGAAGGAAGGACTTGAAGAAATGGTAGGATTATTATTAACACTGACTGGTCGCATGAAACGAGGGGGTGTCCGCCTGTTGGGTGCAGTGTTCAGTGGTGACCCGGTGGACGGGAAGACACTTCCATATACAGGTTGTTACAATATATTCTGGCCAGTCGACCTCTCTACTGATTGAATTAAATTACATTGGTTTATTTAAAGGCCTCATTTGTGAAAAGGGTTCCTTACTATGACAAGTCATTGATTCATCAGATGCAAAGACATTGTAAAAACATTTCTGCTGTTTGTAAAGCAACTCCTAACATTGTAGCTTAGACAGGTGGACTTATGTTTGGGGATCCATGGGTGGAATGAATAGTGACAATAGTTTAGGCGAGAGGTAGTAAGGTGGTAAACACTAATTTTAAATGGACACATCACTTGAACTTGGAACAGGCACTTGAGATTTAGGCAGTCCTGCTCCCATCCTGTGTACAGCAACCCGGTCACTTGGAAGAAATTAAAAGACAAGAGCAGCAGAAACAACAGAATATAACAGGAGCTACAAAGTCAAACTGGATTCAGAATGCTCCTGGGATCGATATAAAATGGCAAGGGCAAAATCTGCAGTACATCTGATGGAATCCTAGTATCTATAAGAAATACACCTGCTCATATGGAAAATAAAAAGTCAAGTATTAGCATAAATAGACATAAAAGTAATTAAGAGCTTCTATAAGCATTAAACTTAGTGTGAATTACACAAGTCAAGCAAATAGATAAATAAAGGCATTTGCCATATTTCTTTTTGGCTCAGAGCACAATCACCAATACTAAGTAACTCAGAAAGACAGAGCAGGAAGAGAATGACATACAGAAACTGTCCGAGGACAGAGAAGGGGGAACAGGGGGAACACCTGTTGTTTGAAGGTCAGCTAAGAAATAAAGGAAGCTGAAAATGGTACTGAATGACGAGATACTGAAAATATTAGTGGCCAAGAAAGGCCTGTGAGAAGCCAGCTGGAGTAGTGAGTCAGAATAGACAGTAAAAACATTGTTTCAAACGAGGTCAAGATGATAAGAAATGATTACAGAAACTGTGATTGTTGGCCTGTTCAGGGCTCAGCGCAGTCTGGCCTAATTGGGTTGAGTCTGTGTTGATGTTTATTGCAATAAACCTAATTACTTTGTTTGCCTATCATCCAACTCCTAGAGCCTTCATTAAAAGTGTGAGTTTTTCGCTCCCACTGTCACTAAATTTTGTTTTAATTGTAGGAGTTGTGAAATACTTCATATATTCTTGGTGAGCCAAGTCTGTTTTGGGGGACAGAAAGTACCAGGGGCCTCATGCATAGAATTCACACTATAACATGGCGTAAGCACAAAAGCAGAAATGAGCTTACACACAAAAAAATCCAGATGCAAAAATCTGTGTGAACGCCAACTTCCACATTCTTCTGCTCCTTAAATCCTGGTCAGCGTGAAAAGTAAAGCACGTGCACACGCCTGCTGTCCCGCCCCGTCTCCTCCCAGAATTAGGCCTCTTTGACTATGCAAATCAATATAAATAGCCCTTAAGCTCAGCGTTCTGTGAAAAGGCAATGGCAAAAGCACGGGGGGAAATAGAAGAAGTTCAGCGAACACCAAGTGGAAGCAAGGAAAAATGTAGTATTTGTTGGTTTAAACAGTGGTATAATCAACAAAAGGAAGTTGATCGAGTGACATAGTGTCGGAGAAACTTGAAAGCTCAAGTTCACAAACTCTCAGTTTCTGAAATAAAAAAGAAGAAGTCAGATAACAAAGTCTCCGTGAAAATGTGAGTTGCAGCCCACCGTCTGTGTGTCATATGAAAGCTTATTAGGCACACAGTGGGAAAAAAGCACGAAATGTCAACTTTAGTCTCGAAATTTCCACTTTAATCACGTAGTTTATTTTGTCATTAAAGGAGAACATCATAAACTTCATCTTACAATCATTTAATTTACTAGTTTCTCAAATTCCATCTTAACTAAAGTAGCACGTTAAATGCTTTGTTTTGTATTTGATCTTCTATGTGCTCTGTGTGTGTGAATCACTATGTGCTTCCGGGCTTTCTCTTCCTCCAACAGGACACAGAATCCATTACATTCATAATATTTCAGCTCTCTGAATAATTAAACTACTGAGATGTATACTTGATATCATTTTCATGATGATAGGAGTTAAAGCAAGTTATTAAACATGAGAACACGGTGGCGAAGTGCCTGTTCCTGCCTCAGTCAAGATGCTTGCTGCGCCGTGTGCGACCTTCAATGAAATAATTTATTGCAGCAGTACTGTCTCTTTCAAATGTACTAACCCCCAATTCCTATCCTTACTTTTCTTTTTACAAATACCCAATCACCACACAATCAGCTCTGTAATAGACTTTAAGCCTATTCAAATTCTTCAAAACTTTTAAGGAACATTGAAATGTCTTTGTAGTACATGTTTAATTATTCTATCCTTCACGCCAGTCCCAGCAAGTATACAGCGCGAGGCAGGAACAATCCATAAATGGAGCGCCAGCTCCTTGCTAGCGTAGCAACACCGTGTCCTTTAATTATTAGCAATATAGATTATTTAAATGAGTTAAAGTTTTATCTGTATAATATAATAAACATATTTTGCTGCATTTCGTCTTAAAAATGATATCGTCATCATTCGTAATTATGCACTTTATAAAGTGGCTCAGGTTGTGCAATATTATAACTGTATCATAAGTTTACAATGAGGTAATTGTACTTATAAGTACAAACAGTTCTACAAAGAGCACTTGATGGACTGATTGATTGCGTTTATAGTTCTTCAGATGAAACTCTTTCTGAACCATAAGGTCCGTACAGGGAAGGTTTTGAAGTGTTTACCATTTATGAGCAGTTCAATAGACAGTATGGCTGAGGCAGCGTGCGCTTGATGCTGTATACTGATAATTCTCTTTCCAATCAGCTGCTCCGAGTGGTGCAGTGAGAGGAATATGGAAAAAGATGATCCGCTGTGGCAACTCCTAACGGGAGCAGCTAAAAGAAGAAGGTGCAGTGAGAGTAACAACGCTAAGCAGTTATGGTATTTGAAATAGTTTGGCTATTCCATGGACCATTATATTGTTACAGGTTATTACAATCAGATGCATTAAACTAATAAACAATAGGCGGTTAATTTCAGTGTATTTATAAAGCAGCATCAGGGATGTGGATCTAAAAAAGAAAGGGAAAAAACACTGCAACAGTAGCACTGCTTTAACGCTGGGTGCCGCCCGTTTGCAAAACCGAGTGCAGAACTTGCGTACGACAGGGTATGAGCTACCGTTTAGGTTTTATACATCGCGATATGAACGTGGAAACAGGCTTACGCAATATTTTTGTGTATACGCACTGTTTATACATGAGGCCCCAAGACAGTTGAGGTGAGTGGCAGGGTATGGGAACAAGGACGGCCAAGAGTTTGAAGGGCCCACTGCTCACCTTTAGCTTGTATGACCAAAAAAAAACCAAGTGGAGTGTAGCGTGGTGCATTTTATATTTTATTTTTTGCTCATACAAACAAACATGAACTTAATCTTATAAGGACAGTTAACAAATGGTATCGCCTTAAAACAAATATTGTGCTCAAAAAGACAGGATGAAGGATGCAGGACATCAAAGTATCCCATCTTCAATTACAGAAACCTCTGTTTAAACAGAGCAGAAATCCAGTAGGTGCCTCAAACTGTACTGGTTACTTTATCACAGACTGGCACCAAGGTTATAATTGTATACTAACCCTCACTTATTCTGTTTTTCTTCTCGGTACTCAAAATGTGGCACTTGGTGCCATGGCCCACCTGCCAAGTTGTTTTGCCTGCCCTAAGGAAAAGTCATCCCAGATGGAGGATCACAGGAATCGTGGGAGAGAGGGGTCCTTTCATCGGATTGGCTGGCCCAGCACTGTTTCAGCTGTGGAATGGCCAAATGGGGGAGGCAGCTTGAAGGATGAGGTCTCCAGGACTCTATACAAATACAAATCTTATTATGGGATATATCATTTACTGTTAAATTCTACTCTGTACTTCTAAAATTATATATATTTTTTTTTTTTATTTCTTACTATATTGAGAAATTGTTCTGTGTACTGTACTGTATTGTATTGTATTGACCCCCCTTCTTTTGACACCCACTGCACGCCCCAACCTACCTGGAAAGGGGTCTCTCTTTGAACTGCCTTTCCCAAGGTTTCTTCCATTTTTCCCTACAAGGTTTTTTTGGGAGTTTTTCCTTGTCTTCTTAGAGAGTCAAGGCTGGGGGGCTGTCAAGAGGCAGGGCCTGTTAAAGCCCATTGCGGCACTTCCTGTTTGATTTTGGGCTATACAAAAATAAACTGTATTGCATTGTATTGTAAGGACTAAATTGGTTGATAGCTTGGGAAAGTCAGACATGCAGGAAGAATCCCACATGGAATTACAAAATAAATATGCTTCATCTGAGAGCAATGTCAGAAAAAAGAAACTGCGACAACCATAAGTGACATCAGAAGTGGGTAAGACGTACGACCGTTTCATGTAATCATCAGCCAAAGCTTCTCATGAACAACAATTGATCACCAAATCAACAAGCCCCCCCAATGGCATTCATCTTTGACATGTTTCATATTCTGTAAGCTTTTTCTAAAGGCTGTATATACCCAGATTTTACTATTGACCTTATTTTCTATATTTCTTGCTCTATCTGGAATTATTATTCATTTAATAAATACCACATTGCTTTTAAACTTTAACACTTTGTCTTCATATTTAGACTGACTGAAATAATAATTTGAAAATTAAGACACATGTAATGGCAGCCACATTACCTGCTCACAGAGTTTTTCAAGGCTGAGAAGTTGCTCCTTGAAAGAAGAGACAACTGGGGTAGGGCATGTTGTTTGGTTGGTAAGTGGCATAACCAAGAGTGGCACTTTTAATTGTGTCGTGATGACACCCAAATGTTAATCAGTGCTGGTGATAAGTAAGCCCTTAAGCAGAGACTCCTATAGAATATTGTCAGATGTATTCTCCATTTTCTATTGAAGGCTGTATATGTGTGAATGTGTGGAGGTTCTAAGTAGAATATTACGGGGTGACTGACTTTGTCTACAGGGTCCCTTTGTCTATTTCTACTTGTATGTGTCTTAATCTTAAGGTGCGAGAGGAGACCAGCCTAGTAACGGACTTGGTAAGACTAATAAAACCCACAATGATACAGAAGGATAACAATGTTATAATGCAGCGAGAAGGCCTCATCAAGAGTACTGTGTGCAGTTTTGAGAGAAGAGCAACTGGGCTGATTCCTGGGTGACAGGGGATGAATTCTGAGCGAAGATTCAAAGAGCTGAGCCTTTACAGGTTAAGCAAAAGAAGATTAAGAGGTGACACGACTGAAGTGTTTAAAAGTCAATGTCAATGTATTTATATAGCACATTTAAACAAACATAGTAATGCTGTGGCCAAAGTGCTTTACAAAAATAGAACAAATGAACATAAAACATAAATAGAAATAAAATATATGAACATAAAATAAAATACATAATAAATAGAAGTAAATGTTATATACATAAAAAATAGATGTAATATAATCACAAAGAGGAAGCCATCAGTATTACTGAAGGTAACTGAATGCAAGTGAATAGAAATGAGTCTTTAATCTTGTTTTAAACAGTTCAGTTGTAGACGACTCCTTTATATGATGAGGTAAAGAGTTCCACAGGCGAGGAGCAGCAGCTGCAAAAGACCTGTCCCCCTTGGTTTTACACTTTGTACGAGGGATAACCAGAGACAGCTGACCAGAAGATCTAAGCACTCTAGGTGGCGGATGTAAAACACACAGTTCAGATAAATAGGCAGGAGCAAACCTATGTAAAGATTTAAAAACTAGCAGCAGGATTTTAAAATCAAATCGAAAACTGACAGGCAGCCAGTGTAAAGAAGCTAAAATAGGAGAGACAGACTCATACTTTCTTGCCACAACCAGAAAGTGAGCGGCAGCATTTTGTACCAACTGTAACCTGTGTATCAAGGATTTGTTAATCCCAGAATACAGCGAGTTGCAGTAATCGAGGCGAGAAAAAATAAACGCATGAGTAGCTATCTCAAGATCCCTAGAAGATAAAAAAGGCTTTATCTTACCTAATAGATGAAGTTGAAAAAAGCAACTCTTGACTACAGAATTTGTTTCTCAAAAGAGAGGTTACTGTCAAAGGTAACACCAAGATTGCGGACTTGAGGTTTGGAAAAGACAGAGAAAGAGTCGAGAAGACAAAGACCAATTTGGGCTTTAGCTGATGGACCCACTATAAGCACCTCCGTTTTATTTTGATTTAGATCAGGAAAATTATTAGCCATCCAGGATCTTAATTCAGACAGACAGTTGTGGAGTTGATTTGTTGTAGAGATGCAGACAGGAATATAAACCTGAGTATCATCAGCATAGCAGTGAAAAGAAATGTTACATTTCCCTGACACAGAGAACCAGAAACACATGGAATACGTGACCAAGTAGTGTGGTAGACTGTAGTACTTTAGGGACTTTCAAAACTCAATATGATGTTGTTTTGAACGAATTCAGTAGATAGGACTGGGGAGCTTTGTTGGACTGAAAGGCCTGTTGTTGGTGAGCATCTTCTCAGCCTCAAAGAGATGCCAAATTAAGCTCAGGCTAATAAACTGCTTCTGAGAGCCACTGTAATCCAGACATTGCACGTTTGTGCCTGATGGCCAGCTGTTATCACAGTGCAGTTACTGCAGTACAGTTACACCGTATCTCAGCATTTCTCAACCTTTAAGTATTTGCGACCCGAGTTTTCATAACAGTTTTACTTGCGCCCCCATAACGTTTTTTTGAAACCCTAATAAAAGTTATTCCTATACTTTTTGCTTCTGATACACCGCTACATGTTTTAGTATACCTACTTAACTTTTATCGACATTTATCTAACTCTATATTTATTTTTCTAGTATTTCTAGTTTAAGTTCATTTGTTTTGGTTTCAATAGATGTATTTTTCATATTTTCGATTCTTATTTTCTTTTCTTCACATCTCCGCACCCCCTTTTTAGTTATTTCGGGGGGCGCACCCCACAGGTTGAGAACCACCGCCATATCTAATTGGGAAATAAAAACAGTATGCATTGTCGAAGTGAGTGGGAATTTGTAATACCTATTAGAATGTATTTACTTGTCTTCTTTTAAAAAATTATATAAATTATACTTACAAACTGTTAATCTGTCTCTGTGGTATCTGTGTGCCTGTCAGAAAGCAAAGTTACCTTGCAATGTGCTGCTGCTTTTTCTCTTCACTGACTCCTCCTGCTTTCATTTTTTACTTGCTGTTGGAAAGACTAAGCGTGGGCCTTAGTAAACATATTGTTATGCTTTGCCTAAATTGTTAATTCATTTATAAAGTTTTATTTACTTAATTTTACTGTTCACAACTTCATTTCGCCTGACAGAAGTTCCAAAAATATCAGCTTATAACGAAAGTATTTTCAATCCACTTATAGTGCTGTTTTGTTGGTGACTTAAGGGCAGGATTAACAAAGTACTTACTTTACAATGTGGCTACTTTGGAGGGGATTTCAGAAATGCAACTTGCACATTATTTACATGCATTGTAAAATTGTTAAATGCTAAGTTGATTGTTTTGGGGAAATCCGGCTCAGAACTCCTTTAGTTATTAAAATACAAAAGCATTAAAACTAAAAGAGACAGTTAATGGAGGAAAAACTCATCCTGACTTTTGAGTAATGCCATCCTGAATCTGCTAATAGACTCACTGGCCAATTTATTAGATACACTTGTTCAGCTTCTTCTTTAAGCAAACATCGGGGCGGAGTGGTGGCTCTGAGGCTAAGGATCTGCGCTGGTATCCCGAAGGTTGCCGGTTCGAATCCCCGTCAGTGCCAAAAGAGATCCTACTCTGCTGGGCCCTTGAGCAAGGCCCTTAACCTGTAACTGCTCCAGGGGGCGCTGTACAATGGCTGACCCTGCGATCTGACCCCAAGAGGTATGCGAAAAAAACTAACAAACACTGTTGTAAGTCGCTCTGGATAAGAGTGTCTGCTAAATGATGTAAATGTAAATGTAAAATCTAATCAGCCAAACACATGGCAGCAACTCAATATATTTAGGCGTGTAGACATTGTCAAGGCAAGCTGCTGAAGTTCAAACCCAGCATCAGAATGGGGAAGAAAGGGAACTGAAGTGACTTTGTATGTGGCATGGTTGGTAGTGCCAGGCAGGCTGCTCTGAGGATTTCAGAAACTGCTGATCTGCTAGGATTTTCCCGCACAATCATCTGTAGGGTTTACAGAACATGGTCAGAAAAAGGGAAAATATCCAGTGAGCAGCAGTTCTCTGGGCGAAAATGGCTTGTTGACACCAGAGTTCAGAGGAGAATGGCCTGACTGGTCTGAGCTGACAGAAAGGCAACAGTAACTGAACTAAACATTTGTTACAAGCGAGGTATGCAGAAGAGCATCTCTGAACACACAACACGACAAACCTTGAAACAGGTGGGCCACAACAGCAGGAGATCGCACCAGGTGACACTCCTGTCATCTAAGAACAGGCAAGTGAGACTACAATTCACACCAACTGACTGAAATTGGACAGTAGAAGATTGGAAAAATGTTGCCTGGTGAGATGTGTCTCAAATTCTGCCGAAACATTCAGATGGTATGGTCAGAATATGACATCAACAACATGAAAGCATGGGTCCATCCTGCCTTGTATCAATGGTTCAGGCTGGTGCTGGTGCTGTAGTGGATATTTTCTTGGCACACTTTGGGCCCCTTAGAACCAACTCATCATTTAAATGCCACAGTCTACCCGAGTATTGTTGGTGGCCACGTCTATCGCTTTATGACCGCAGTGTACCTGTCTTCTGACAGCTACTCCCAGCAGGATAACGTGCCTTGTCACAAAGCTCAAATCATCTCAAACTGGTTATTCAACATGATCAGGAGTTCACTGTACTCCAATGGTCTCCACAGTCACCAGATCTCAAATCAAATAGAGAGAACTTTTTGGATCTGGAGGAGCAGGAGATTTACATCATGAATGTGCAGCCGACAAATAGGCAGTAAGTGCACGATGCTATCAAGTCAATATGGATCAAAATCTGTTTCTAGCACCTTGTTGAATCTATGCCAGTACTGAAGGCAAAAAGGGGTCCAACCTGCTACTAGCAAGGGGTCCCTAAATAAAGTGGCCGGTGAGTGTACATCAAACTAGTTTTATGTAGATGACCGAAAATGCAGCCTTCAAAAAAATGCTTCAAAAATTAAGCAAAAATGGGATGAAAGAAAATTAACAAAAATATTAAATAGGAAAAGACATCATCAGACATAAAAAATGAAAATCAGTGAGTTAATAAGGTAATATGTGTATGTCGTCGATAGGAAAAGGCAAATGTGAAGGGCAAATATGTCAAAAGCTAACAAATGTGGAGGTAAACATGAGGAGTACTGCAATGTGGAGACATTTCTAATATCAGTGAGTCACTAACAGAAACTGCAAAATAATAAAATAAAAGTTGGGTTATCAATCCATAGACGGACATGGCTTCAGTAGGTGTGCTGACAGAGGTCTTGGGTTTGCTCTTTAACTTCAGGTTATTTCAACTGTTCTTATGCTTGTCATTTATATGTTGTGTAATGAAAATGCCATGTTATATTGTGTTTTGCTACAGGTGTGCATATCATGAATCAAGTGACCAACACAACATCAAAGTGGCTGAAACAACTGTGCTATTACTACATCGTCAGCGTATTTGACTTTGAAATTAATTAAACTTAGAAATAAAATAAAAAAAAAAAAAGTTTTGATAAACAGGGAATGAAACAAGCTGACTGACTGACAGAGCTTGTCGTGCCTGCCTGCCTGTCACTTCTTGCCGTTTTCTCTGTTCCTACTTGTGAACTGACCGTCTCCTCCAAGTCATCACTTTGTAATTCATGCTTTATGGATACTTTTGCTGTTTCACAGATCCACCTGCCTGCACTTGCACTTGTATTTGCTATCTGCTACTTCCCAGAGTTGTGAAACTTTTGAGATACGCCTGCTGAGGAGGCCTCGTCATGACGCCGCACTGCTCTGAGCTCTCTAGCACAACTTCTACTGCTCTCAATAGGACTGTCGAGAGATTTCTCTTCATAAATGAAACAGCCACCAGTCACATGAAGTGAAGGTCAGCTTAGAATAGAGGAGTTACAAATGGGAAGAGTGAGCAGGATATCAAAGAAAACAAATACACTAAGTACAGATGAAAAACAATTTTATACACAAAATAAAAGAAAAGTAGATATTGTATAATTTTGAAGAATTAATACATGACTAAGAAGTATAATCTGTGTTATAGAGGTGTTACAAGTATAATCTAGATTATGAAAAACATGTAGGCAACTCAAAATATCACACCAATGAAGGCAATAGTCAACAAAAAAAGTGTACCTTATGTTTAAAATTGCATATATAAAAAATATATCATTAAGGACATGACTATATGCAAAATAAAATAAACCTAAGCAAAAAATATAGACCAATGTACATTTGATAAACTAACCAAACATAAAAATGAGAAAACGACTATTAAAAATGAATTCATTGAAACAAAGTAATCAAAAAAGTGTACATATAATGAAATGAACAATTTAAAGGGAAAAACGTAATGTCTCAGGTTGTACTTAGTAGACTGACATGAACACAACATTACATTGACATTTATTTGCTTAGCAGATGCTTTTATCCAAAGCAAATTACAAAGAGGTAACACAATCAAGTAACACTAAGGCTGGGGGGGCCTGCTTGTTCAGCAAGTGGAGCAGGAAAACAAAAGCATCAAGAATCAGCGGAGTGGAAGAAAAAGTTTTCAAAAGTGAAGTTTTCAAATATCCATTGAATCCTAATAAATCCACAAAGAAATCACTGGTCGATTCCAAAAGGTGGTAAACATTTGTGGCAAATCAGTGGAGCTTTCGTCATATGTGTAGCTTGGTGAATTAAAGTTTTCACCAATGCATTTTGAGTTAAAGGCTCCTTTACAGATTTATTACTATATTGCTAAATCATAAGGATACATTTTTGTATGAATAAAGGTAAGTGAAAGAGAAGAAATGTAAAGGCTGTAAAGATAAGGCAAGTTCAAACACCAGCGTCCACACTGAGAATGTACAGATAGGCTCTTAACTGCTAAAAGGTGGTGTTGTTTTAGCTCTTGTGAAACAGATGGAAATTGAGAAGTAGCTTTCAGAACTGTCCTATTTATAGAAAACAGTAAGAAAAATAACATAAAAACAGACAGTTAACAAACTGACCCATCCAAATAAATTCTACATATAAGTGTTTAGATCTAAGAAAAAAAGAGAAAGTAAAAACATAACAATAATGTCACTGGTCATAAACAGAATTACAAGAATAGTTTACTAAAAGTTGTCCGTTGTTGCTTATTCATCTTTTGAACACACGCCACAGGACTTGAACTGGTGGAAATGGTTTCTCATGTATTTTGTATATATTCATGTCCTAACTGACAAGTTTATTTTTCTTTTCTCAGAAGGCTGCCATCTGCGGTCTTTTACTTTACCTTTCTAGACTGACTGTGCTGCTGTTGACCAGTTGTGTATCATCGAGTTAATTTCAAACTCAAAATCTTCCTTCTCACGATTTGATCCTGCTCCTACTTCTCTTTTTAAGTTCTGTGTCTCAAGTTCCCATTCTCAGCTAAAATTCTTAAAAGGTCTGACACTAAGCAACTTCAGGCCAGTGGAGTTAAACAGGATCTTTATGAACCTTTTCAGTCGAGTTTTTACACATAACAGAGCACTAAAACTGCACTTTTGTAAGTTGCTATTGATCTGCTGTTGATTGGAAAGCAAGTTGCTTTTATCTGCTGATGATGGGGCACTCAAGATTCACCTGCTGCCTCATCTTAGCGTTGCTGCTGACATTGTACATCTTAATATTGTTATATTAGGAGTGTGGCTTCCACATACACAACCAAGTTTTTGAGCTCACATTTTGCCTAATTCAAGATGGTTCAGAATGAGCCAACCTCCATTTTTTTTATTATTTTGAAGTCGTGGTGTTTCTTCAAATAACAATCTGGAAAAAATGTATGAAAACAGTGGGCCAGCACTGCCGCTGGACTTCATTGGAACATCAAAATGCTTCACACATACAGTGCCTTCCACAATATTACCTCTGTTTGCTTCTACCCTTTGGAGTCTGCCATTGTCATTGTTCAACAAGTGAACAAGAGTTGTGCCAATGAAATTCAAAGAAGCCTTTATGAGGCTGAAAAACAAGAATTAAACCAATGAATACAGACATCGGGAAAACCTTGAGATAACCTAAATTAGGGGTATCACAATCATGAAGAAGAAAGAACGCACTGGTGAGCTCAGTAATCGCAAAGGGACTAGCAGCCCAAGCAAGACCTCCACTGCTGATGACAGAAGAATCCTCACTATGGTCAATAAAAAGCCCCACACCAGTCTGACAGATCAGAAACAGTCTTCAGGAGACCAATGTGGACGTGTCAGAGAAGACTATCAGCAGATGATTTCATCAACAGTAATACAGAGGCCACACGGCAAGAGTCAAACCACTACGTAGCCACAAAGACAGGATGGCCAGAATACACTTTGTGAAAAAGAACTTCATTGGGCCTACAGAATTCTGCAAACAGGTCATGTGGACAGACGAAACAACCTGCATCAGGGTGACGGCAAGAGTACAGCGTGGAGACGAGAAGGATCTGGCCAAGATCAAAAGTAGACTGTCAAGAACAGGAAAATCAATCGCATGTATTTCTGAGGTCAAAATATATGTTACACTAATTCCAGACATGTAAAATGTAAGAAGAAAAAACAAAAATGTAATAAAAAATCAATTTACACACAAAAATGCTAAAAAAAAAAAAATCCAGAAATTGGTCAAATTCTTTTAATCTATTAGTTAGTAGAGGAGGTGGCAAATAAACATAGAAATGTTGTTTCCCAAGAGTCGTGAAAGCCCATGAGGACTTGTGCAGGCATCAGAATCACATCTTTCACATACCCAGATTGCGCTCTACAACAGTGCGCATGCTTTGGTGTGCAGTGTCGGACCTCCACTCAGCCACAGTTTGGGGATTCAACACTGGAGCTACCAGGTAGTCACGAAGGGGACACCCATTGTCTGCTCGTAGCCAGCCATCAGCCAACGCACCATCACGTGCCACCTGACACACTTCCCAGTTGGACCAGATATAAGCATCATGTGTACTGCTGGACCACTTGGCCACAATGTCTGTAAAGTCAATGATGGTCAGTTGCAGATCACCTGCTCATTTAGCACAAAGAACGCTTTGTGAGAGGTATGGATGGGAGTATGAATAAGGATGAGCAATCCATCCACTACACCTAACAATAATACTAATAATAAAGTTAATTTAAAAGAGCCATTCAAGGTACCCAAAGCCACTGTACAACAATAGACATAAAATCAAACATTCCAACGTATAAACGAAATTCAGGAGAACAACAAAAAGCAATATTAGAAAGATGGGTTTTAAGTCCTGATTTAAAAACAGAAAATGAGGTACATGCACGGAGCTCCACAGGCAGGGCACTCCATAGCCATAGCCTGATCCACTAAAAGCCCTGTCATCCATAGTGCGCAGTCTGCATAAAGGGATGGTTAATAGCAGAGAGTCAGAAAAACAAAGTGAACGTGATGGAGCATAGAGAGGAATTAAAGAAGACAAGTAAGGTGGGACCTGACCATGAAGAGTCTTAAAAACTAAAAGGAGAAGTTTATATTGAATATGGAAGGGAGCAGGGAGCCAACACAATTCTAAAAGTGTAGGAGTAATGTGCTCTCAGGGTTTTAAGGGGTAACCACTCTTATTGCTGAATTTTGAAAATATTGTATTTTGTTCAGTCTCTGAGCAGGGACACCAAACAATGCTGCCTTGCAATAGTCAAGTCACGAGCTGACAAAAAAATGAATAAGCATCTCAGTGGAAGTGTCAGACAGCAATGGACGCAGCCCTGATGGAAGATGGATAAAGCAGCTTTGGCAATATTATTAATAGGAGGATCAAAAGAGAGTGTAAGATGAAGAAGAGCACCAAGATTTTTAACCTGTGCAGACAAGGACGTCATAAAGCCGGGGATTTTTTACTGAGGAATTGTCTATTTTCTTTAAAGTGTCTGGAGATACAATAATTAAAGCCTCAATTTTATCATTATTTAGTCTTAGAAAGTTTTCAGCCTGCTAGTATTTGATGTCAGCCAAACAGGCAACCAGTGCAGGAGGGGGTCGTGTTTGCATAAGCCCATGGTGTAAATAAATCTGTGTACTGTCAGCATAACAATGAAACTGTACACCGTGCTGTCTAATAATGGCACCGAGAAGCAGAATATAAATGATAAAAAGCAGATGGCCAAGAACTGAGCCCTGACGGACACCCTGGAACAAATACGATGAGTCAGACCTAAACCTACTGAAAGTAATGAACTGCTGACGGTCCTTAAGATATGATTTAAGCCAAGTAAGAGCTTTCCCAGTAATATTTAACTCCTTCTCAAGTCGAAACAAAAGAATGCCATGATTGACCGTATCAAAAGCAGCAGTGAGGTCTAAAAAGATCATTAGTGTTAAAAGAGCACATTCTGCTAGAAAAGTCAAAGCAGCTTTAAACAAAAAAAGGCAAATGGGGTCAAGAATATAGGCAGTTGGCCTGACAGCAATGATAAGCTTATGGACTTCAGGATCGTCCAACTATGATCTTTTTGAAATTCAGAATAAATCAGATCAACCTTGTTATTAAAAAAAGGACAGATATTTGTGGTAAAGGTCAGAAGAGACACCCTATGGAAAGTTGTTTGCAGGCTTAAGTAGCTTATCCACCGTAGCAAAAGGTGTTCAGGTATTATGCTGACCACACAATTGGTATAGGAAGCAGTCTTGGCTCTCTGCAGTGCCTGCTTGTAGAGGGCAGGGTGTTCCTTATAGTCAGCTGCATGGGCAGATAAACTTGTTTTTCAACTAAGGCGTTCAAGCCAAAAAACAAAAAGCACTAAAGTACATTTAGAAAATCAGCCGCTTGTAGAGAATTTACAGAGCCTACACGCAAGTTCAAATCACCAAGCAAAAGCACAGCAGGATACAAAGAACACAGAAGTGAGCAACTCAGTGCGTTCAGCCAAGAAGACTGGTGACTGTTTTGGAGGACGATATACGAGTAATATCCACAGAGGTCTACCTACAATGCCAGGTATGCCTGCAATGGCACAAGAAGAGATTTTAGTATCACGCAAGGCTTTGTATTATTATTATTATTATGATTGCTATTATTACTACTTATTTGGCCATCTCCTTTATCCAAGAAGACTTGCAATATTTGATATACAATTGGATTCATTCCATTTGCTTTTCCAGATGTGGCACACCAGGGGCCTCATGTATAAACGGTGCATATGCACAAAAATGTAGCGTAAGAACGTTTCCACGTTCAAAACACGATGTATAAAACCTAAACTTGGTGTAAAGCCACGCACATTTCCACAGTAGCTCATACCCTGTTGTACGCAATTTCTGCACTTGGTTTTGCAAACTGGCGGCACCCAGCATCAAAGTAGTGCTACTGTTCCTATGTGGTTACCCTTTCTTTTCTTAGATCCACATCCCTGACGCGGCTTTATAAATACACTGAAATTAATTGTTTATTAGTTTAATGCATCTGATTGTAATTAACCTGTAACAATATAATGGTCCACAGAATGGTCAAACTATTCTAAATACTATAACTGCTTTAGCGTTGTTACTTTCAATACACCTTCTACTTCTTCTTTCAGCTGCTCCCGTTAGGGGTTGCCACAGCAGATCATCTTTTTCCATATTACTCTCACTGTACCACTCGTAGTATTTATATCACTGTATCTGAGTGTGAATCCCAGCTGTACAGCAGTTGATCAGAAAGAGAATTATTGGAATACAGCATCAAGCCATGCTGACTATTGAACTGTTCTCATATGGCAAACGCTTCAGAGCCTTTCCTGTACGGATCTCGCGTTTCAGAAACAGTTTCATCCCAAGAGCTGCAAACGCACTCAATCAGTCCATCAAGTGCTCCTTGTAAAACTGTTTGGACTTATAAGTACAATCACCTCACTGTAAACTTGCCATACAGATATAATATTACACAACCTGAGACACTTTATAAAGCGCGTATTTACATACAGTATGATGACGATATCATTTTTAAGATGAAATGCAGCAAAATATGTTTATTATATAATACAGATAAAACTTTAACTTCATTTAAATAATCTATATTGTTAATAATTAAACATGTGAGGACTCTGCTCACGGATTGTTCCTGCCTCGCGCTGAATACTTGCTGGTGCTGACGCGACACTAATGATAGATGGATAGAATAATTAAACACGTACTACAAAGAAATTTCAATGTTCCTTAAATGTTTTGAGGAATCGCGTTCTAAGCTTACAGATGGCTTAACATCTATTACAGAGCTGATTGTGTGGCGATTGGGTATTTGGAGAAAGAAAAGTAAGGACAGGAATTGGAGGTTAGTACATTCTGAAACAGACAGTACTGCTGCAATAAATTATTTCATTGAAGGTCACGCACGGTGCAGCAAGCCTCTTGCGTGAGACATGAACAATCACTGCGCCACCTTGTTCCCATGTTTAATAACATGCTTCAACTCCTATCATCATGAAAATGATATCAAGTATACGTCTCAGTATTTAAATTATTCAGAAAGCTGTAATATCATGAATGTCATGGATTCTGTGTCCAGTCAAAGGAAGAAAAAGCCCGTTTAAGAAGCACGTAGTGATTCACACACATAGAGCACATAGAAGATCAAATACAAAACAAAGCATTTAATGTGCTACTTTAATTACGATGGGATTTGAGAAACTAGTAAATTAAACAATTTACAGATGAAGTTTATGATGTTCTATTTTAATGACAAAATAAACTAACCAACAACATTTATTTATATAGCACATTTTCATACAAAAAGTAGCTCAAAGTACTTAGTGATTAAAGTGGAAATTTTGAGATTAAAGTTGACATTTTGTGCTTTTTTTCCCCACTGTGAGCCTTTTTTTTTCCTCTCTGTAACACTCAGACGGTGGGCTACGACTCGCCTTTTAATGACGACTTTTATATCTGACAACTTCTTTTTTATTTCGGGTACTGTGCGACTTTGTGAACTTGAGCTTTCGAGGTTCTCTGACACTCTATGTCACTCGATCAACTTCCTTTTGTTGTTTATACCACTGTTTAAACCAACAAATAGTACGTTTTTCTTTGCTTCCTCTTGGTATTCGCTGAAATTCTATTTTCCCTCGTGCCTTTGCCATTGCCTTTTCACAGAATACTGAGCTTAAGGGCTATTTATATTGATTTGCATATTCAAAGAGGCGTAATTTTGGGAGGAGTTGGGGTGTGGCAGCAGGCGCGTGCACGTGCGTTAATTTTCACGCTGACCGGAAATTATGTAGCGGAAGAACATGGAAGCTGGCGGTCGCACAGATTAATGCATCTGGATTTTTTTGTGTGTAAGCACATTTCTGATTTTGTGCTTACGTCATGTTATAGTGTGAATTCTACGTACGGCGTTATGCATGAGGCCCCAGGTGAAGTGACCTGCTCAGGATCATACAGTGTCAGTAGCAGCACTCAAATCCACAACCTTAGGGTTTAATGCATGAATAGCACAATAGTAATGTGCATCACCAAAAGTCTGCAGGAATCCACCCAAGGCTTTCATTACTTCTTGCCCTGACTACATGATGATTACATCTTGCCTGAACAAGAGGCCACAGTTGCCTGGAAACTTGCATATCATAATATTTTTAGCTAGCCAATAAAAGGTGTCATTTTGCTTGACTTCTCATTACATCCATAATGGCTAACACAGTACAACACCATTGCCCTGACATTTGTCAGCCTCTGTGTGCTAGCCTTCCTGAAGAAACACTCACCAGACTACAATATATCCTGAACTCTACTGGTAGACTCCTCATACCCACCAAGCGAACAGAGGGTGTAATTCTTGTCATTTAGAATCTACACCGCCTGCACATTTCCCTACATGTCAAATATAAACGCACACTTCTTACAGAATTTATACTTTAGAATTAGCACCAACCATCCTCAGTCTTATTGTATGAATTTGATTGGTTATTCTTAGCTGTCATTCAGATTTCCTTCATAGTACTGACGGCCAATAGTGAAGCCTTATCACTTTGTGAGAACTTATGGACTTCAATGGCCATAAGTCGGTCTCAGATGTCCAGCCAGTTGTCAGCAAGTCATAATTTTGACCAAACTTTAAAGCAAAAGAACTGAAAAATATGCAGCACATTCCTTTGAAAGGCGCAGCTAAGTGGTTAGTAAATTAGTGCTCGGGCCTGACTGATAACATCAGATACAGAAACAGCGGCCGATAGAGGGGTGTCTACCGATGTATAATATCAGTGCAACCTCCACTGACATTATGACATTAAAACTCTTCAAAGTAAGGCACATTTATTATGTTGCTTCTCTTGTGTAGATGGCCACAGTTTGAAACCCCTCTTCCTTTGGATGACACACATAATGACAATAAGAAATTAAACATGAACAACGCATATGCTAAACAACTACAGGGCCTTCAAAAATAAACGTTTCCCTGGACTGACAATAAGGCTCACTTTTAGAGAAGATGCAGAAGACATTCATTTACTTATACTTATAATTGAAGCCGACAGTTAAAATGTCATATTCCACCATTTTCAGCTTTCCCCATTGTCTTCAAAGCCCACCAAAATGACCACTGCACAACCTATTCCCAGCATACATTCGAGGATTTCACTTGATAACTAATATCATTTTTATTTCAGAGCTAAGACAATTGTTCAGCAAAAGAAAGAGGTTCAGGTTTAACTGATTGTTCTTTTGTGTCTGTATGCCGCAGTGACTGCTCTGAGTACTTAACTATTATTATTACTATTATTGCATATGAAAATGGGTTTACACTTGAGTGGGCTCACACATGGACTAGTGGCCTGTCCATGGCAGTTTCCTGACTAGTGTTGCCAATGGCCCTGAAAGACCCAACTTGGATCGGCTGGACAGAAGGGGCTTCAACAGGTGCACTAACAGAGGGGCTGTGTGTTTGCTGTTTTACTTCTGCTTCTTTAAGCTTTGTGCTCTCTCCCTGTGTTTATCTTTTCTTCTTTATTTAGGTTAACAATCACGACACGTCATTTTACCTTTTCCTTCTTGCCTGTCGCTTTGGCTGTGGACATCATACTCCACGTGACCAAAACCACTTCAATAGGACTTAAAGAACTACCCCACATACCCTCTACAATCGCAGTAACACAACTTAGTATGAAATTACT
This sequence comes from Erpetoichthys calabaricus, assembly GCF_900747795.2. Taxonomy (NCBI): domain Eukaryota; kingdom Metazoa; phylum Chordata; class Cladistia; order Polypteriformes; family Polypteridae; genus Erpetoichthys; species Erpetoichthys calabaricus. The sequence goes on from NC_041397.2 coordinate 318,472,502, forward strand.
AAAATTGTTAACTTTGAGAAGTAATTGGAAAGGATTGTGACTTAGTATAGAATATTTAAAGGCAAAAAATTAGTCTTGCATAGCAAACAAAAGGAATCAGGTTCACTTGCAGAAGTAAGGAGATTAGCTAAATGCACTCCTTGTGTCACCCCTTCTGTCCTTGTATCGTTCTATCACACTTCAGTCTTAAGGCAGCAATGTGACTATAAGGGTTACATCAGCAAACATAACTAAAATATCAAATCATTCCCACATTCTTTTATTAGCATCTTATCCAAAATGTTTTTGCTATATATTAAGATCTGCCAGTTCCACTGTTAAACACCTACAGGAGCCAGGGTGGAACTGGAAAATAGATGAACTTAACACACTGGGCTGAGAGAGTCTGGAAAATAATACAGAATTACAAAACTGAATGGGACACATAATGGTGTTAAAAATATTTAAGATGTGAGAATAAAGAAGTAGGACAGAGGGAGTTGTGCAGCACACATTATTGGTTTGTTTCACTGCCAGGCTTGGATTTGCATTGGTTAGCAACAGGTGGATGAAAATCAAATATCACAACACTCGCTGTGTATGATGATGATGGTCACCAAACACCTTGATGCACACAATAAAGACACAATTACTGACGTCTCTTATTTTGGCACACAGTCTTGTTCTTCTTCTTCCTGTCACTCATACATCATTATCATAAAACAGCAGCTCATCATTTCAGCTTCACAGACAGGTAACAGGCTCTGCTATTCAAGATCACCAAACTTGCTGGCCACAGGATGGACAGCATTCACATGGTCAGGTTTCCTTACCTGCGATCTGAAGATGGCTCTCAGACAGAGGTCAGCTGTGCCCCTCGGCTCTGTTGTAACAACATGCAAACTCCAGCTCATCACTGACGGACAGACACATCAGACAGCCTCTGGGAGAAGTCGCCATGTGGCAGTTCCGAGATGAAGAGAACTGGGGGTCACGATTTTCCAGACGGTCTTCTCCATTGATAAATGTATGAACAACGAGATGTTCAGATGTTGTCCATTCAAATGAAATGTCCTCTTTCTTTAAAGACTCTTCAGCGTTCAAAGAGCAGGGATTGTCAAACGCTTCCCTAGTGATGGCAGGAAGGCAGTCATCATCTGAAATAAATGAAATAAACTGAAGTCAAAGAGAGACAATGAGCTGTTTAAAGGTACACCAAAGGAGTCAAAAACTGTACAAAAAGAAAATGGATACGCTGGGGCACAAATTCAAAATATACCAAAGATCCTAACACAAGAAAGAGGCACTAGTGAACTAAAAAGAACATCTTTATTAAACAAAAACTTTCAAAGGAATGGACAAAGCAACAATCTGCTGCCAATGATTTGTCAAATTTCTTGTGTTCATTTTTAATAATTTCTTACTAATCACTTTTACATTACTTGTTCATTTATATTGTTCTCAAGGTGATGTCATTTTTCCACAATTTTGGGAGCCCATTTTTCCCATTTACGTCATCACTTGTTGATGTTTTGTGATGACTGCCATCGTGTGGTTGAGGCCTGAGTGATGTGTGAGGTTATCACATGGGCACAGTTTAAATGGTGTCACAGTAGCCTGTGTATGTTAGCGATTGATATTCTACTGTATATAAAAGACAATATTTACTTCAGGCACTAGTTTACTTTGGCTCAGGCTTGGTCTCTGCTTAGATGGTTGGCTTTATTATTTAGCCATCATCCTCTGGTTCAGGATCGTTGAAACTGATCTTTAGCTTCTAAATCTCTGCCTGGCTTTAGGCCACAAGACCGTGACTGTGTCTTTGTTAATTATTTCTATTGATTCCTGATGCAGACTTTCTCCAATAATTCATGTTAAGGCTGCTTGCCAATCTGTTCCAACAGACCCGTAGTTGATAAGCAACAACAGATTTTTAAATTTTGGCAAGAAGGGGAAAATTGGAAATAGGAGCAAAAATTGATAAAATTATTGGGATTGCCATTGGCGATTTTAACAACACTGGCAACAGCCGTAATTTTATGTCAGTCAGGGACTACACCATGATAAGATATATGAGAGATGGCACACTTCGTTAGGAAGTAAGGCCGGAGCAGAACTGGGATCCTTACCCAGCAGGGATGCCAACGGCGTGGATGGACCAGGGAAGACAATGTATTAAGGACATTTTCTTCCCCAACACACTAGGTGGCAACCTCCCTGGTTTAGGATTTCCACTCGAATGCAGGCAAAGCACCATAAGTGTTGTAGTCCTGGGTGTCAGCCCTGCTGATTCCTTGGGGGCTGCAAGGAGGATCTGAAGGGATGCACAATGCCTACTTTCTGAAACATGCGACTGGCCTGGAAGTGCTTCCATCGGTTTATGCCCTGACACCAGAAGTACTCACAGGTCCCAGATAAAAGGTACTGTTCGACTTCAGTCAGACAAGCCAGAATCAGAAGGAAGACGACAAAGCTTGCCCAAAGGAGTGGTAACTCTGATAGGATTTCTTGCACCATAACCCTCTGTTCCTTGTGTTTTAGTCAACTCTGTCTCCATCTACAGGCAACACCCTGAATTACCACTTCTTTTACTTTGATGACCAACCTCTCCTATGGAACCTTATAAAAAGTCTTTGAGAGTCAAGATAAATAATATCCTAAATTTGACTTTGATTATACCCTTTTGTTGCTTCCTCTGAATTCCAGCAGGTTAATAAAACACGACCTCCCTCTTCTGATCCCATGCTGACAATTCAGTAAAACTCCTGTTCTTGCCATGTGCTGCTCAATCTTACCCTTAATTTTCCTGTGATTCACGTTAAGCCTACTGGCCTTTAGTTGCTCTGATCTGCCCAATCACCCTTTCTATACGATGGGATATTATTATATTTTCTAGTCCGTAGTGCACAGTGACTTTCTAAAAGTAAGCACCAAGGGTTTATATCTGTGCTCGCTAACCTCGTTAAGCACTGAAGAATAAATATTATAATTACATTAAATATTATTAACTACCTGCTATTCTGTGGTATTATTATACATAAAGTAAAGAGTGAAATTCCGGTCTTTGGACAAGGATAGGAATGGCCTGATTTGTGTTGGAAAAACATGCAGATTGGAACTTTACTTTATTGTGAACATATGACAATCACTCTGAAATGAACTTGAGACACAATATTCGTTTCTATCAGTTTTTCAAAAAAAAGTTTAAAAAAGCAAAGCTACCTTGAAAGCTGTATGTTGTTACTTAATGTGATAGAGATAAGTCATATTAAAAATAATGAAATGCAATTTTTTAGCACATGACTCACTGTTTCGAATACAGTAGATAAATGATAATGAATCAACTTTATAACAACATTATTGAATACTGGCACTGGTGCTGTGTCTTGTAATATTGTGGAGACCTGCTGTGATGTTTGTAAACCCCATTACCTCGAGCCCACCCACTGTAGGTACATTCTGTGGTCCATGGATTTAGTTATTCAGTAAGCCTTTCAGTTTATTAATGTGGGACTAAACAGCTATTTGTGAAAACACACAAAGCCGGAGAATACAACAAAGTATTGGAGGTCCTGCAATTGTGGAATCCAACATTACACACACACAAAAGAAAAAAAAGAAATTGTCAAATTGTGAGAGCACAGACATTGATGAAGTGGTAGGAGTGAAGATGACAGATGTTAAATCTTTTGTCTTATGTGGCAGTCACGTTTCAGGAAACACTGAAATATCTGTTTTCATGCCTTAAACTAACGTACAGACAGACATCAGTGTCAGGTACTTCAGCTATAATACGTGACATAAAACCATGAACGTATAAAATATCTCAGTGCTGAACAGAATATGCAGCACATCAAAGCAGAACCTTAACAGAAGACCCCCTCTCTTCATTGAGGTTACCATCACATTATTACCTACATGGACTGTCATTGACCTTGTAGCATAAACTGAACTTCACAGATGTAGTTTTAGAATTTGTCAGTGTGGTAAAAGGTTAGCAGTAGACAAAAACAGGAATTATCAGCAATGGCCATCCCACCACATTCAACAGGACTTAACATACTAAGGAAATAAACAGCTTAAAAAGTTATGTATATACTAGGCCTGGATAGTTAATTGTTAATTTTGTGAATTACAGTTATGGCTGACGTGGTACACTAATATCAGAGGAGCGCATTTCATAGCAGACTGTGATGACTGTGCTGCTGCAAGAAGCATCGTTACATAAAAATAAACACAAACTTGTTACTCCATTAACTAGTCCAGCTTTTAACAATTTCACATTACTGTTTCTGGGTGGTTCTGCTGTATTCTACACAACACAGTATACTAGTTAAGTCACTAGAAAGAATAACGCGTGAAGATTCTGGACTCATGTAGGTGTCACCTCATTCCAAAGAATTACATGGGACAGTGAAGTTGGGCCCTAAGTATGAAGGTGTTACTCTGGATAAACCTCTGGCTTCTTCTAGAATTTACTCATAAGCTGTGATGTCTTCTGACCACCGACTAATTGATGTGAGCTATGCTCAGAGCCAGCAGCAGCCAAGTTGGCTTAATGCAAATACATCTCTCTGTGCTCAGATTCACTTGTATAATGTCTTTGCTTGTCCAGAGTTTGTTCTGCATGGATACATATGCTGAGGTTTGATCCAATGTGAATAAAGCACAGTAAGTAAGCAGTAAGCTCACACATCATGCCGTACCAACCCAGCAGAACTCTTTCAGAAAAGAACGGATTTGTCTTCACACTTATTTTTTGCCTGGCATGAAACAGTTGAGATGGTGGAATAGTGCCCTCTAGAGACCACACCTGAAATATGGGGTGGAGGAAACACCTAAAGAGTTAAAAGGTCATAAAAATGAGAAGATACATTTAGTTAACACAAAACAATTAATTGTAGCACTGTTAATTTAAAATAATCACAGTTAAAATATCAAAGGCAATCTTCATCAAATATTAACTTTGTTATAATTGAGCAGCACTTGTACATCTCAGAATGAGAAACTCATCAGGAACAAAAACAACATGCGAGAGAGCAAAAAACATTTACTGGGCTGACTGCACACAAACAAAAGTCTCCAGCATCTCCAGTCAATATGCATCTCACTCAGCAGAACACATCTAATGTAAATATCTCAAGTGACACTTCTTTAAGGGGTTGCCTCTGTCACTTTAATGAGTTTCATGACAGAGGTCTGCACTCTTCACGGTTTTAATGCAGTAAGATCTTACAACTAACTCTAAAGTCTGTGAGTTTTATTCTGACTCCGCCATTTCCAGGGCAGGCTTATCATGAGCCCATTCTGCTTACAACTTTGGAAGAGCACACTAACTGCTCATGTTAAAAAGTAAAGTGGATGACGGTGGTCTACTGAACTCAGAACATTTCAGACAGACAAACAACTAAAGTAGGCTGCCTAACATTTGATTTTCTGCTACTAAATGGATGAGACAGGAAAATCAAGCCTTTGAGCGGTTTGCCAATAAGGCTGAAGTGTGAATTAACTACTATTACCACTGTGATGGCGGCTTAGGTAATATAACTAGACAAAAGCAGAAGGAGACCAGTTTATGAATGGGAAACACACAGCTTCTGGAAACAGGAGAGTTCAAACAGACTGAACTTTTTCCAATCAAACTCTGTCAATAGAAATCAAAGCGTTCTGTTGTGTCACTTGGTCATTATATGAATGATAACTGCTGGCAAGAGAAGACAAAAGGATGTAAGAAAAAAAAGCCTGAAACAAAAACACAAAGCAATCGGCACTAAGGTCACTTCTCACAGCAAGAAACTAGAGCAGCATACACATTACACTAAACATACACTCAGGTGTACTAAATGTGCTGTGGTGGGAGAAATGACAACGGCCAGGGACAAGGAACAAGCCTCGCTTTATAGGCGTGAACGAACATACGGTACACACTAAATATGTCACTGTTAGAGCTCTTTGTCTGCTCTGAGCATAAGAGAGGACAGGAGGATTACACTGGAGTGTCTGTACGTATGTGTGCTTGTGTCTGACTGGAGTTATCATATGTGGAGCTTTCATTTTTAACATTTTGTTTTAAGAGTACTGACCTTTGTTATATATTTACTTGTCACCATGTTAGCTGTGTGTCATCACGTTTCCATTTATTTCCAGTATAAATATGGTGGCACACAGCAAATTCAGTATCCCATGGTGGATATCCCAAACAATGTCATTCTCAGTGTTAATTAGCCTGCAATGAGAAGTCAAGCAAAATGACACCTTGTATTAGCTAATTAAAGAGATTACAATATGCAAGCTTTCGAGACAGCTCATATTGTAACCTTTTCAGTTAGCCAATAAAACGTGTCATTTTGCTTGACTTCTCATTGCATCCTCCTTGGTTTTGTTCATTTCATTCACGCAACTTCCTTGGTGTGATTTTCAGCACATTTCTGATTAAGTTTTAGGCTCATAATTATTTTGCACCCTTTCAGTGTTCTTAATATACAGTCGCCCGTAGCTCAAGAGACCTCAAAAGGTAGCCAATGACCAGAATCAGAGACAAAGAACATTTCAGATGTTTTATGTTTGTTTGTTTCTGTCCTATATACCTTATATGAATCTTGATCATTTTCTCAGTTATGTGTTCTGTGAAACAGGACTGCTGTATTGATTTCATTTGGGCCACCATAAAAGGTCAGTCAGAAGGAAAGTCTGAGGTGGTTAAGGCAGAGCTTATCATACAGTACAAGCGTTTCCCACATACAACCCCTAGGAATAAAGCCATTGATAAGTGTGGGAGAATAATTTTAGGGTAACAACAGCATTCATCTTAAATAAATAGCATAAAGGCTTAATAAATGCGAGAAACCTGTTCAGGTACACCAGGAAACCAGATACAGGTCAAGTGAACCACAAAATTTACACCAAAATATAAGAATTGTTTTAGGAAAATAATGAGATGCTCAAGTAAATAATGTACCAGAAGAAAAGTTGATGTAATATACAAAAATGTACTGAAGGATAACTAAGAGATGACTAAGAAATGTGTTGACATAGCTCTATCATTATACATAGAAGTGAGATATGGTGTCCCGCAGGGCTCAGTGCTCAGACCTTTACTGTTTTCACTTTACATGCTTCCACTTGGATCCATCATTGGAAAACATAACGTTCATTTTCACTTCTACGCAGATAACGCCCAGTTAAACCTTTCTTTTAGACCAAATGAAGATTCTCTGATGTTGTCTTTGATTAGTTGTGTTAGTGAATTAAAGGATCAGATGAGAGCTACTGGTCTTTAAACACATACATAACAGAGGTGTTAATTATTGGAGGGAGTGATGATTCCATCTGAGTTAAATAATGATGTGATCAGCACCATTATTACTGTTACTGAATCAGCCCTCCATCGAGGTGTTACCTTTGACCCTAGCATGTCATTTAAAGTGTACATTACAAAATTGTCCAAAACATGTTTCTTCTCTTAAAAATGTTGGGGAATTAAGGCATTTTCTAAATATGCAGGATGCTGAGAAATTAATTCTAATAGGATTGACTCATGCAATGCTGTGATCACTAGAAGTTCAAATTTTTCTTTTTACAGCTTCTACTTAATGCAAAAAGCTGCTATAAGAATTAGAACAAGAACAAGAAAATACAAACACATAACTCCAGTTCTTAAATCCTTACAGTGACTCCCAGTTAAGTTTAGGGCAGATTTCAAAATTCTCCTTTTAACATTTAAAGCCTTAAATGGCCAAGGTCCGGCGTACTTGTCTGAACTTATTGTGACTTACAAACCAGATTGCATAGGAAGATGTCAAGATGCCGGTCTGCTTATGATTTCGAGGATTAATAAAATAAGAGTGGGAGGTTGAGCTTTTAGGTCTCCAGGACTCTGAACAAATCTGAATCTTATTATGTGATATCAGCTACTCTTGCATTTTGCTCTGTACTTGTAATATTACTATTGTGTTATACTGGGGATTACTTGTGTCCTGCTCTATGTATTGTGTTGTATTTACCTACTTTTTTTAATCCAAGGATTAATAAAATAACAGTGGGAGGTCAAGCTTTTAGTTACAGGGCCCCTAAACTGTGGAGTGGTCTACCAACTACTATAAGAGATGCCCCTTCAGTCTCAGCTTTCGAATCCCGGCAGAAGACTCACGATTTCAGTTTAGCATACCCTGACTAGAGCTGCTGATTAACTGCACAGACGACATCTTTGTTGTTAGTCATTAGCACTAAAACATAAGTAACATGATCATTATAATTTGTTACTAACCCTCACCTATTCTGTTTCTCTTCTCGGTACTCAAATGTGGCACTTGGTGCCACGGCCCACCTGCAAAGTCATTTAGCCTGCCTAAGGCAAAGTCATCTCTGGTGAAGGATCGCAGGAATCATGGAGTAGAGGGGTCCTTTCATTAGATTGGCTGGCCCAGTGCTATTTCACCTGTGGAATGGCCAAATGAGGGAGGCAGCTTGACGGCTGAGGTCTCCAGGACTCTTAACAAATCCAAATCATATTATGTGATATCATCTACTGTTAAATTCTGCTCCGTACTTGTAAAATTTTTATTTTTATTCTGTGTTGAGGATTTGTTCTGTTTTGTGTATTGTATTGTATTGACCCCCTTCGTTTTGACACCCACTGCAAGCCCAACCTACCTGGAAAGGGGTCTCCCTCTGAATTGCCTTTCCGGAGATTTCCTTCTTTTCTTTTCCATTTAGAGAGAAAGATTTATAGAAGTGATAATTTACAAGTACTCAAAGAGAATCATGAGCACATAAGGAGACAAGTATTGTATTTTATTGAGCACTAGTGTTCTCTAGCATAAAGAAGAGGGACACCTCACGCCTGGACAATCTGGTGAGGAAGACAGGCGCTATTGTAGGCACGGAGCAGGACAGTTTGACATCCATGGCAGAGCGACGGGCACTGAGCAGGAGAATCCACTGCATCCACTGAACAGGATCATCTCCAGACTGCTGTCACTGACCTGCTCCACTGACAGACTAAGGAGATTGTTCCTCGTCCACACTATACGACTCTTCAATTCCACCCGGGGGGTAAACGTTAACATTATTCAAAATTACTGTGTTTTATCACTCTTTAATTTAATATTGTTTTTTATCAGTATGCTGCTGCTGGAGTATGTGAATTTCCCCTTTGGATTAATAAAGTACCTATCTATATATTTATCTATCTATGAGTTAAACTTATATAGGCTTATGCTTATATATTTTTTATTTTTCTAAGTAAGATAGAAACTATTATTAGTCAAAGTTCAGATATGCGAAGAGTGTTGGAGAAAGTAAACTGCCCTCTTCCAGATGAGTAATGTAAACTTTTCGGCTGGAAATATGGATGGTGAACTCTGGACCAGCACTTGGCAGGAACAGGGTCTGTCAAGTGAGCATGATGAACAGAAAGAGTGCCATGCCCATTAAGTTGGGAAAATATTGGTGGAACCAGTTGGAGGCAGGAATGAGGGAAGGGAACATTGGCAGTCAGATGATGATGACAAATGTGTTGGGTATTAAACACTGTAAGAAAAAAGTAAGGTTTGCCCATCAGTGGGCTCTCATTACATTTGAACTGGGTCCGTGTGTGAATCACGCAATAAAGCTTAATTCTGCTGCCTTTCCCAAGACTCCGAGTGCCTTACCCCTACATGGCATAATACTTGGAGATCTTCTGATGTGATTAGAAGACGACCAAGTGCTGATCTGACGGCTGGGATGAGGATCTGGGAACATACACCGACAGTGTCCACCTGTAGGTTAGTGTTTGGAGTATGAGAACATGACAAGCAAAAGACCACAAGATGAGGCGACAAGAGGAACACATTCTAATAACATGTATGATTTGTTGAAACGTTACCAGAACAATGGAAAAATGTTAAGAGAATGCAGAGGGCTAGCGCAGAGCAATAATAGAGGAGGAATGAAAGATTGTGAGTTTATGAGCAGGAAGAAAGGGTTAGAAAAAGTAGCCAAATTAGAAAAAAACAGGCAGAAAGTGAGACACTCATTGATGAGGTAGGAGAAAGTGAAAGCAGCGAGCAGGAGGACAGACAGACAAGATGTGTGATAAAAAGGAAGGTCAGAGAAGGAAAGCCACAATATCAGGAATCTCCAGCTGGTATGTCAGTTGTGAGGAGCAGAAAAGAGAGTTAAGAAATATGAAAATGTAATGTCAGGGATCCCCAGTGGGAGTGCTGTTTGCTGAGAACGGTCTCAAAAGCTAAGTAACAGTACTGTGAGCCTCATACTGCGCATTTAGGAAGAATCGTAGCACAAGGCAGCAAAGGTGGAAGGGATAACAAATGCACCTAAGCCAATGATGTAGAACAGATGATGACATTTTTGGGAATGACTGGCTTTAGCTCAGACTGGATTCCAGATTATGCTTTAAAAACAGCTCCTCTAAGGAACATGATGAAGACCACAGGGTTACAGAATTTGAAGAAATCACTTAAATTGGACAATTGACGCTAACGTGGCATTTCATTCTGTTAAGCAGCAGTGGTAATCAGCACCAGCATTAACTGAACCTCATTATGACAGCCCTTTACTGCTGTATGTAGGGAATGGCCACTGCCGTGTTGATGCAAGAGACATGCAAGTGTAGGATTCGACGACTAATTGCGTATTACAGCTCTAAGATAGACAATGTAGCACAGGGTGTCCACAAGTCATGCAATAAAAGGACTATAGTCACAGTAGCTATAGTTTTAAAAAGTTTGTTCATTACTGCAGCAAGTTCATATTCCATGGGGTGGAAACTGAGCAAACCAGTTAGGAATGCCAAAAATTAGGACATTAATGTTGGGCTCATAAAGTGCACATTCTAGGTATTAATTAATTGGGATTATTAATATAATTAATACTATTGCATTGCAAAAAAATAGAGGCAGTACAATCAAAACGGAGCCCCTGCCTACACAATACAACCTTAATTTTGTTAACAACTACGCCATTTCAGATTAACACTTGCCTAATTCAGTGGCCTTTCTCTATGATATAAAAGCTGGATTCCCTGCAAAGGGTAGTACTTTATTATATTCAAATGGTAACATTTCTCTTCAAATCAAAATGGTTTCCACATTTAAAAATAAATGACCCTGGTATAAAAAATGTGTCTGGTGGTTTGATGCAAGAGTTTTGTCACTGTGTCAAATAAATGGCTTAATCCAAACAGTGTTGCTGAAATTTATTAACATAAAAAGAAAAGTTCAAGAATTTAGGAATCTTTAAAAGTTTTACATAGTTCAATGATATCCCCATGATAGTACTTCACAAGAATATATACTTTGTTCTTCAGTCATATAGTCCAACAGGAATAAAAATTAACCAGCTTCATAGCATCAACAAAACGGGTGGACTTATCCATCTTAGGGATTTTAATTTCAAATGACAAAACATCTCAATCAAAGAACACAGCATCATGAACTTGAAACTCCAAACAATATAATGTGTAGTGTTGATATGGCTCAAAAGTAGTTTTAAACTCAAAGCCACAAACGAGCAGCAAATAAAACAACAGTAAATCATCTTTGGTGTTTAAACAGCAAAAGCACGAGTACTGAGCGACTGCAGCCATTATGTGGTGTAATATATAGGATCGTTCCATTATTTTAGCAAAAAAATGTATTTACGTCAATGACATTGTTGAGTATATGAAAAGCTAACGGTATAATTACAGTTTCTTTGCACTGTCCAATTGTTTTGTTTTGGTTTTTTTTTTTTTTTTTCTTCAAATATACTAGCCATGTGCGCCCAACTACGTTGCGCGTGTTGAAGTTGTCTGTGAAGGGCTCCCTGTTTAAACGCGGCTGCCAGTCGTGAACTTGGCCCCTTGTCGCACAGCATTATGATTTTTTATAAGGGAAACAAAATTAAAAAACAAAACCCTTGGACATTGATTCCATAGGAACGGCCTACTCGGAAACACTGTCCGAGTAGTAATTATGTGGTGGTGTAGGAGCATTTCTGCTTCTCTCCGTTCACAGTCCGTCTCGTATTCACGATGCTGTCGTTTCCTCTCACGATCTCTTCTCAACCTTTCTCCAATCTCGTAGGTTGCTTTGTGGCAATCCAAAGAGTAAGGCAATATACACGGAGCAATGGTTATAAAAGGGGGACACATAGGTATCCAGGCTCTTTAAAGCATAAATAGGGATCACTTCACTGACATGTGAGCAAGCCAGGGTACAACTGTGAGACGCGCAGCACTCGCCGGCTACAACGTAACAATAATAATTTCCGGAACGTGCTGTTACGTTATCATTCATTTTACCCACTGTCTTTCTTTCATTCATATGTTACGTAGGCACGTACCTTTTATCTTCGGCAAATTCATTCTCTAACCAGGCCTCAGGAGCTAACCAGCCGTAACACTATCCACCACCCCTTTCATTATTCTGGCACATCGGTGACAACCGTGAGTAACAACAATGTACTAAACTGGAAGGTGGTCTACGCATGCGTGGAATTTTCGGACAAACAAAGATCAAGATCCAAATGAAGATTATATATAAAGATTAGTTAATTTAAAGCACAACAATATGTTTAGTTTGAATGTCTGTGTTTTGAGGTGTGACTGGAGTACTACAGTCTTCAGTAGTATAAGCCTGGAGGAGATTCTTAATGCAATGCCTATGTTTTAGCTGTCTCTCTACTGCCATCTAATGCTTCTTCTTCGAATTCATTTGCGGACAAACAAAGATCAAGATCCAAATGAAGATTATATATAGAGATTATCCAGCACTGCTTTAGACCCCTTCTTTGGATGTAATGGAACATACCTTTGTTTGAGCATGTGTAAACGCGTTCCCTGTGAAGTGTCCTTTGCGTTTCCGCGCATCAGATGTTACATTTCAAAACGTTCTCACTGTAAGGTTATTAACAACGTTACATAAAATACTGCTTTGCTCTTCGCAGCTGATAAATAACATATTTCTACATATAAAGCAATGGATTCACTTGACGAAGTCACACTGGAAATATTAAAAGGTAAGTTTCTAATTGACATTTACTGTTGCTGCGGTGCATTGTTTTTATGAATCCACAAGAATTCACCTGTCCACGTTGACACCTATAATCATTACAACACAAAACAAATGTAGTGGGGCAAGCTAGTTTCGTGTAACCATTACATGAAATTCTAAAAATAAGTGCAGGTGTTTATGTTATAAATATTTATTTTTTTCATTTCCGGTTTTCACCTTTGCATTTTATCCAGCAAACACTGCCCTGAATTATACCTTACACTGCTTGCAGTTCTTACATTCGAGCATATTGGTACATTTAGCGCTTTTCTTCCCATTTTAGGCACTGATGAGTGGTTTGAGGCTGTATAGCAACAACGGGCTCTTTTTATAGAGTACCATCATTGTTAGATTTCATATATTTTAGAACATTAGAACACTCTAGACGAGAACAGGCCATTCAGCCCAACAAAGCTCGCCAGTACTATCCTCTTATTTCTTCCAAGAAAACATCAAGTCGAGTTTTGAAAGACCCTAACGTCTTACTGTCTACCACACTACTTGGTAGCTTATTCCAAGTTTCTATCGTTCTTTGTGTAAAGAAAAACTTCCTAATGTTTGTGCGAAATTTCCCCTTAACAAGTTTCCAACTGTGTCCCCGTGTTCTTGCTGAACTCATTTTAAAATAACAGTCTCGATCCACTGCACTAATTCCCTTCATAATTTTAAACACTTCAATCATGTCACCTCTTAATCTTCTTTTGCTTAAACTGTATAGGCTCAGCTCTTTTAATCTTTCCTCATAATTCAACCCCTGTAGCCCTGGAATCAGCCTAGTCGCTCTTCTCTGGACCTTTTCTAGTGCTGCTATGTCCTTTTTGTAACCTGGAGACCAAAACTGCACACAGGACTCAAGATGAGGCCTCACCAGTGCATTATAAAGGCTGAGCATAACCTCCTTGGACTTGTACTCCACACATCGTGCTATACATTCTGTTAGCCTTCTTAATGGCTTCTGAACACTGTCAGGAAGTCGATAGCTTAGAGTCCACTATGACTCCTAAATCCTTCTCATAAGGTGTACTCTCGATTTTCTGACCGCCCATTGTGTATTCAAACCTAACATTTTTACTTCCAATGTGCAATACTTTACATTTACTGACATTAAATTTCATCTGCCACAAATCTGCCCAAGCCTGTATGCTATCCATATACAGAGAGTTATTATGAAATAAATGTTGGTTAAGTGTCATTGAATTATTTATTTGTTACAGTGATTTATGAAAAAAACTTGTTAAAGATGTTCCGATACAGCCTTCTGCTTGCTTAAAAATAAATTGAAATGTGTCTTTTAAAAATGTGCCAAGTTCTAACTGCATTGCATGCGCCTCATGCGGTTACCGGTAGTAAAAACGAACACGACCCAAGTCGCTTCTATTTGAGATACCCTTAAAGAAAAACTTTAAAATTTAGAGGCCAGTATTTTCAAATTATTATCGATTTTGAGGTATCCTCAATTGTAAGCTCATTGCTTGAATGTAAAAGATCGCTGCACTTGAAACTGCAATGGAAGCACCTATCCCCCTTAACTTCAATTTCAATATCATACATGAGCACGTCATATAAAAAAAATCGAAGGTTTGGGCGCGACTTGTACAGCTACGCCGATACTCTAGAGCCAGCCCTGAGTGAGACGGTGCTCTTCATTACTTTAATGGCACAGGTGAAGGCCCAGTCTGAGTGAAATGTTAACGCCCTGCTAATTTTATACACTCACAAATTTAGTTAGTAAGTCGTATGTATCGTGTCCTTGATCAGGCAACACAGTAAATACCTCTCTGTAGGATATCTCTACTTGCCTAAAACCTCATGCATCCATCAAGGCTGTTGCCCCAACATGTTCACCTCACCATATGAATCTTTGTGTAAACACATATTTATGTATGTTTGTCATTTATACAAAGTCTATATTAATTTACAAATGTTTTGATAAACTTTATCATGGCGCCAGAGAATGATAGCGTGTTATATGTTAATTAGCACACACAAGTAAGAATTTCACAGTACTCATGTAGCACTTATTTAGTTCAATACAACATAGTGTGAAAATACTCCATATCAACAGATATCTGACCACATATTGTTTCTGTGTTTTATCAGGAAGTAAAGATGATGACTACTATCTTGTTTTTAGTTACCTAAAAATTTAACAATGAAAATATAAGTGGTCAGATATTTGAGCAATGCTATCTTTGATTACAAATTTCACGTATGTTGAATAAAAGCAAATATTTCCATTTATGTCCGGCTTCACCAAAGTTCATAAACAGTTTATTAATAACTGCCGACTATTTTAAATGTCCTGTATTTTTTTTTTTTTTTTTTTAACAAGAGCTGCAGTTTTCTGTGGAGCAAGATAACTTACAGGACAGCTGCACATCTCCCTCCAATGCCAGTCTTTCACCTACCCCTCAATCCAGTGAGCAAGGATGTTCCACAAATCTTTGAAGAGAAGCCAGCCCCTCTAAAATTATTCAACCACCAAGCCCCGAATACATACTTCATAGTGACAGTGAGCTGGAGCAGGTCAGAAAACCCTGCAGCGCATAGGGAAAGAGGAGCATTGTATTGTTTCAGAGGATCTTCTCTGTAGATTAATTAGAAATACAACATGGTGCCCATACTGAGGACAACAACAAGGGAAGACAGATATACCTTCAAACATGAGGTTTCTTCAATAGCAAAATGTATAGTCAAGTATTATCCAATACTACGTGCAACTGAAGATCAAAATTCATGGGTTAGCGTAAGTAACTAATTTTTATAGGGGTTTTAGACTGAGCAGTCACACCTTGTATTCACTTGCAGACTTTTTAAAAGAGTGAAATCTCATTATAGGATCCTGTGTTTAAACAACTCCTGAAAAGGCTACAGAATATGCACACACCTCAGAAGTGACAGGACTGTATGCCTCAAATAAATAAAGAGATGTCTCGGCGTTACCACTGACAAGCCTGATGCTGCTGAAGTCGAGAATTCAGGCGAGGTCGATTCTACTGCATCTTCGGGGAATTCTATTGCTTCAGCGATGCTTGTTAAAGTGTCACCTTCTAGTCGTACCCAAGAAGTTACAGTAGAGAAAGAATGTGAACCATCTGGTAAGTGCACAATAGAGATGGTCGTATCCCATCTTAATTCAGACTGTTTAGAAAACACAACTGATTTGATTATTCATTTATATGTCTTTGCAGCTGTTGACACAATAGTTGACAGCCACTAAATACAGGCCAGGCACTGCAAAACACTACAGGACCTTTACAAGAAGACTAATAAATTTGCAGTTACCCAGCTCCTTGATGATGAATTTAATGCACAGAGGTCATTTATAGATTCTATGGGAGGCTTACCCATGCTTTAAAGAACTGGATCATGTAAGTACATAAAACACAAACATTTGACTGAAATACTTTTGAAAATGGTTTCTTAAAACAAAAACTATGTGCTGACTTTGGAGAGTGTGCTTATTTTATAGGTAATGGATGAAATGCGTTGTACTCTTAGTTGGAATAATCTTAACTATATCACAGAAGTTAAGAGCAGATGGAACAGTTTTTATGGAAAAGCACAGTTTTATGGTGTAATGAAGAAGATCCTGAAGCCTCCACATATGCACGATGAGGGTAACATTTGTCATGCATATTTTATTTAAACTCATTTTATAGTTAGTTATGCACTTTACTCAATGTTGCAGCATGATAGGCCTAAATGAAAGTCAAATTGAAGTTGTTTAAAGTTATGATATTTTGCAGTTGATGCTCAAAGGGTTGTACTTTTTTATGTCATTTTCTCCATAAAGACCAAGTCTAGTAAGCCAAACTTTGAGAAATTTTCATGCAAAATATTCTCTTTGCCAGTAACTTGATTTGTGAATTCCAGATTCCATTTTCTTCATTGTATTAGAAAGTTGTACTGTGTTATCTATATTACGTATGAGCGTTTGAAACGGAAAGTACGTAACACCACAGAGGAACAGGAAAAACATTTTTAATAAACCTGATTCTTGCCGAGAGCGCGAATGGTGACATAGCTCTGGCTGTAGCATCATCGGGAATCGCTTCTACATTATTAGATGGAGGCCGTGCAGCACATTCGGCATTGCAATTACCATTAAACCTCACGCACGATGAAAATCCAATTTGCAACATATGCAAGGGCTCCGGAAAGGCAAAAGTCTTGCAACATTCAAAAATAATAGTTTGGGATGAGTGCACCATGGCACATAAAAGAGCTTATGAAGCCTTGAACCGAACAATGCAAGATCTCAGAGATCCTACCAAAATGATGGGAGGTACTGTCGTTTTACTCGCAGAAGATTTTCGTCAAACATTACCGGTTATTCCACGAGGGACACCAGCTGATGAACTCAATGCATGTTTAAAATCCATGCTTCTCTCAAGGTCAGTTACATGTCGTGTGTTCTCGGGTAGGTACACCAAAAAATTTATACATCTATGCACGTAATGGGCAAACAAAAAATGTAGTACACCCGAAAGCACTGCAGTAGTACTCAATGTATCTTTACTTCTTAAATGTTAATGTTTTACTGTTTAATAATTTTTACGCTTCTTATATGTTGTTCAGATTCTTTTATCAAAATACCAGTAACGGCGCACTGCACGATAACGTGCAGTGAATACACTTGACTTGATCATTTATAGTATTCATCCTCTTTCTCTGTACGTTTACCATTCATTTGCTCAGAAGTTGATGCACTTGCTGCTTGCTGAGCAGCTCTTCTTTACTCCACCCTAGCGGCCCGCTGCTTCTCTTTCGTCGGCATCTTTTCGCGTTAAAACTGATTGTTAGTTTTTGTGTTGCAATTACTTAGTACGTTTTCTTTAACATTTCACTTAATCTGGCATTTAAGTCTTCAATCTGCCTCAAGAATGATTAGTTAAGGTAGTAGGGAATGAGAACGGCGCCTGTACGCATGCGCACACGGACGCCCTGCTGCACGCTGCCGAGAGTTGATCCATATTACTAACCATCCATATTACTAACCAAGAATGCTAAACCGGATGGACGCAGGGACATCCGGCCATGGGCCGTAGCCGCAAAAAGACGTACTGCGCAGGCGCCCCAAGAAATGAGGCGCCGCGAGAGGCGGCCGCGACCACAGAAAAAAGGAGTCAGCACACAAAAAAGGAGTCAAACGCAGGCGACGCACACAGCGCCGCACGAAAGCCATTGCACAAAAAACTAGCACACAAAAAAAAAAAGAAGCCCCTCGCGCCCCACGAATCCCACACCCACCTCCAAGCACCCCCCCCCCTACAAGCAACGGACGGGACACACACAAAGAGGACGATTCAACAAGCCCCTGGCACACAAAAAAAGAACCCGCAACCCCCCCCCCCCCCCACACAAGCAACGGACGGGACACACACAAAGACGAGGATTCAACAAGCCCCTGGCACACAAAAAGAAAGAAGACGCTCACGACCCACCAATCCCACCACCCCTCCAAGCAACATGCCGCCCCCGCCCCCCCAGACGCCGGCAAAGCACACAGCGCCTCACGAATCCCATTGCACACAAAACGGGACGCACACAAAGCGTAGGATTCAACAAGCTCCTACCACACCAAAAAAAAGAAGCCGTGACCGCCACACCAAGCCCATTAGAGACGAAACGGGACAGACTACGGACATGGCACACGAAACGTTCACAACAACGACGATTCAGACCCACAAACACACTAACATCAATAAGAAGTGACACCCAAAGCCCCATTTCTAAAGGAACCGTTCGCAGACACCTGCTAAACGATTACGCCACTTAGCTGACAACGCGTTCGATAATGAGTCCACTATTAAGGAAAATTCATTGGGATTAATGAATGTCATTTGCAATCATCGTCATTCACTTAACTTCCCTGAAGAAACAACTGGCAATACAAGTAATGAATTTACATGTTGTTGCCTAAAGGTTCAGATTAGACTGCCTCCTTTACATTCATATCCTGAATATCTACAGTAGCTTACGATGACTAACGATGTACCTGAAAGTAAAAACTTTATGAACTGCATTAGATCCTACAATAATTCATTTGCTTTTGCATCTACCGAAGTAAATATCAGGCCACCAAAAGGCAATGGCCCATACTGCTTTTGCATATGTGGACAAATATTACATCGCATTGGAACAGTACACCCTGAAACAAATCAACAACGCAAATATGCACAAATCTACACACAAAGCCCCATTTCTAAATGAACCGTCCATATTAAACATACGTCATCTCAACACGTTCACACTATGCAGCATAGGTGGATCTCATTACAATAAGGCACTATTAACCGTTCAACCGCAGAAAAGGCTCCACATTAACAGTGAGTACGATCCTCCTTATTACTTATCCATATTTATCACGCTCAAGAACAAACAAGTCATAAATTCACGATCACTGGTACAAATCGCTACGGCTCGGATAACGGGACCAAACACAATTCACACTATGCAGCATAGGTGGATCTCATTACAATCAGGCACTATTAACCGTTCAACCGCAGAAAAGGCTCCATATTAACAGTGAGTGCGATCCTCCTTATTACTTATCCATATTTGTAACGCTGAAGAACAAACAATTCATGAATTCACGATCACGGGTACAAACCGATATGGCTCGAGTAACGGGACCAAACACACGAACCCGCATGAAAAAAAAACAATACACGTCGGCTCCAACGCACTTCTGAAACTCTGGAAGAAAAAATGTCTCGGCTCCAAAAACGCAAAGCTCAAATAACACAGTTACAGAAACGAACCCAAATGGACAGACACACTGAACGTGGACGCATGCAGCGCGCGTCTCACAGTACTGCATCGAAACAGGCACGGCTTCAAAACAAAACACCTCCCGTCTCAGACATACAGAAACGGCAGCGAGGAAAGATCAACGACAGACACCTGCTAAACGATTGTGCCAGTTAGCTGACAACGCGTTCAATAATAAGTCCACTATTCAGGAAAATTCATTGAGATTAATGAATGTCATTTGCAATCATTGTCATTCACTTAACTTCCCTGAAGAAACAACTGGCAATACAAGTAATGAATTTACACGTTGCTTTCAAAACGGTCAAATTAGACTGCCTCCTTTACATTCATATCCTGAATATCTACAGAAGCTTCTAACTAACGATGTACCTGAAAGTGAAATCTTTATGAACTGCATTAGATCCTACAAATCGATATCCACTATGAACATTAACAGTGGCACTGCACATGACATCCGTCTTGCAAAACTGTTAATTATTGATGAATGTACAATGGCATCCACTCACTTACTCCACACCATTCATAAACTTATACAAACGTTTATGAATAATGATCTTCTCTTTGGAGGAAACGTACTTTTATTACGAGGAGATTTTAGACAGTGCGTAGCTATTGTTCCACATTCCATGCGCTCAGCTATTGTTCAGTGCACCTTACAATACGCAGACAATTGGCATTGCTTTCAAAAGATACAGTTAGTACATAACATGCGATATCCACATCCAGATCATAACAATTGGTTATTACATCTGGGAGATGGTACACTCACCAATACAGATACACCTCACCCAGATATTATTACAATTCCTCAAACCTTTATCTGCGCCGACTTAGTTACAGACAGATTTGGAACAGCACTCTCATTTGACCAAATGCCCCTTTTAACACAACGCACTATATTATGTCCAAAAAATATTAATGTGGAAAACATAACTACCCAAGTCATTACATTACTGCATCATCTACACCTTCACACTATTCTATATCTCATTCATACATCACGCTCTTTCTCATTCCCAACACCAGGGGTTGGCGAGCGAGCGAGCAGGGGGCGGGGCCCCCTAGTACTACAATAAAATAAAATAAAAAGAGTGATAAAATCATCACCTCGAAAGCGGATAGTAGACGTCACGTAGTATATGTGTACCAAATAGGTCAATAGGTGAAACGGTTTGCGAGCTACAGGTGATTTAAAATCCTGGACAGACAAACGAATAGCCACGGTAGCAGATTATAGAAGAAGATTGTACTGTTTAATAATTTATATTTATCAGCAATGTGCTTCTTATATTTACTTCATATTCTCATATGATAAAGATGTTAATAATGTTGTTTATATTGATTTCTATGTTATTGTAAATGCTCTTTATTTGTTGAAAAATAAAATTGGCAATTAACAAACTTATTTTATAAATACTACATTTTTTTTTTTCCCTTGCACTCAGTGACCGAAGCCACTGGGTAATCAGCTAGTTCTGAAATAAATGTTTGCCTTTAATTATATTTTTAAAAAAGCAATTTATTAGCATTGTAAATAGTTTTGTCAAGCATCTTTTTAAGAAACAACAGAATAATAAACTGACGGACATTATCCTTTATTAGGTATAATGAAGGAATATTTTAAAGAATACTTAAAACTTTAAATATGATCTATGTTCTAGCATATTAGTAGGTAAAAATAATACAACATCATATAATTTTTGTTATAAATCATTCTTAATTTAAAGCTTGCTGTATGTTGTTGTTTTCATTAAAAGGAGAATGTTCGAGTTATATTAGAAAATAATGCAAAAGATATTTAATAAGAATTATGTTCTTTTCTTTTTTGCATTAGTGAAAAATGCAATCGCCATGTTTAGAGCTCTGCCATCCATGTTTCCTTCACTTTCTTTATCCCCAAAAAAGTTGGGAAACAAAACATGAGGCTTTAGTTCATGTCTGTAGGGTAAAACTTTGCATTTTTACATTGCTTAAAGGAAAAATAAAGACCGTTATTGCAATTCTATCCATCTGTGACTGGCAGCAATGTCCAGGGTTGTTTTTAATGTTAGCTACAGGAATGACATTATACATTAAACGCTTTGCATAAAAGGGCTCAACAGAATATCACAATCTTCAATTTTTAGTCATTTCTTTGCTATTTCAATTGCAAGCTGTGTATAACTGCTTGTGTTAAAATTGGCACATTAATTCAGTATTATAAATAGGTAAATGTATAATAAATCTGTATAGGACTGCAGAGTTTAAAATCAGTTCAGCCCGTTTTCTTTGTTGGTTTTTGTTTGTCTTGAAGACCTCAGAGAATCCTGACGCCTTTCTACAGCAAAGACCAATGTCTGGCCCCGTCCTTATTGTGGACCAAGAGAACTGCATGCTGGCCATTGGAAGTCAGCCTGTGACAACTTTCCCTCAAGAAATGTTGCAGGAAGGTATCGTGTACCTTATGGCATACTATTATTCACTACATCTAACATATCCTAAGTGCACTGCCGCTGTCCTCTCTGTAAATCAAACTGAAATATTACTGGACACAATTCTGGAGAAGAAAAGCGTTAGCTGAATGGAAACAGTTTATTGGTCAGTAATCACTGAGGCACTACTGAAGCCTGGCCAACATAATTAACTTGATACATATTGAAGCAAATCGATTGGTTAAGTGTAACTGTAAATTAGGTAAAGTGTGATTTAGAAACCATCAACAGAAATTGTACATACATTCCAAAAAATTTGAAGGAAAAATACAAATGTGCTAGAAGAATAATTGTGTGAGCCAAATGTAGAACAGTAAATGCACGTCTATGGTGTACTGTAATATAATTACCATAAGATTTGAAAATCAATTAGATAAATTATTATAAATAATTTGATTTTTCTGTGGATTTTAACATTTTAGGTTGTATTCTTTGTCCTGTTTTTTGGTGAAGTTACCACTGTTAAAATTTTGCAGGTTCATGTTATGTATTTCTGACTGTGAGCTGTGACAAGATGAGACAGTCCTGAACTACAATGTACAATGATGACATGGAGAGGACGTTTATGTTATATGCAAGATAATATTCCTGCGTCAACTAATTTACATGTGCTTATGTTTTTCTCTGTTTCTGTATTGTAAACACTGTTGGATACTGATGTAAACGCTGCTGGTTAATGATGTAATACTTAAATAAATAGCAGTGCTAATGATTATGTCTTTATTGTAAGTTATTTTATGTATTCAGGAAGCCAACATATCTCAGGAAATTATATCTTAATTATGTGTCTGTTGTAGCAACGAATTCTTAATTCAAACCTCTGCTAAAATATTTTGTTTCAATTTGAAATGAAGACCATCCTAAAATGAGAGCACTGGGCTACTTTTACCTTCTTTTGTAGGTGGACTGAAATGTGTCGTATATATCATGCAAATATAGCTTCGTATGTGTTGAAATTAACTAATTTCAGGATTGTTTAAAAATCCAAGTCAATATCTCGCCCCACTGGCATATAATTTTGCTTATATCAATCGTTCATTTCTTAATAATCACATTTTGTTTTCTTATTCTGTGTTTTTTTGTAAAATAATTTTCCTATTTTAAGATATATGCTCTGAGATTAAATATGGACTACCTATTTCAAGATGAGCGAACTTGTTTCAAGTAACAAGACTTTCATTCTCCACTTTTATTAAGAATGTTCCACTTATATTAGTGATTTATTCTCTTGTTCCTTGACCTTCATTTTTCAGTGTGCTAAACTTAAGAATGCAAAACTACTGAATTAAAAATTATTTTCTAATATTCAGTGTTTTCCACTGTAGAAAGTCTAATCTCAATTAATTTTGCTCTAAAAAACAGCATTTTCTACTTATTTCAAACCTTTCAACACCTAAGAGCTTTCTTATTTCTAGACTGGAACGAACTTATTTTAAGATAGTCTTGGCAAGAAAATTATCTTGCTGCATGGACAGATTTTCAGTAATATAAACACTGAATTTCAGGGAAAATGACTTAATATCTTATTTCTTACCAAAGTTTTTTGTAGTGTAGTTTTGTGTTTAAGAATGTGGTGCTGGCATCATTTTGGGCTTCACCAATTAAACAAGGCCGCAGGAAAAAGCTGCACATTGAGAACTGTGATGGTAAGTGTGCACTCATGGGAACAGCTACAATGTCAGCAAAATACAAAATTAAAACACTCGCCTGTGACACCAAATTAACAACACAAATAAGCAGCTAATGAGCAGATGACACAGCGCTGATATTATCGAAGTACGTACTTCAACCGAGCAAACTGACAAAATGCAAGTACGGTAGTTCTGCTTATGTCCTAATGACACCTGCAACTCCTGCCTTCACATTTATTTCTTTCTTCCTTTTTTCAACTCTCATCTGTCATTAAGTGCAGCAGAGCCATAAGAATACTACTGAAGCCTGCTCACTGGCATCCTGAGTTTCTATTTAGACACAGATGAAATCCTACATTACTCTTCTCAGTGCTGATGCTATGAAGATTGTATTTGCTGATGTCAACAAGATTGAAAAGTATGTGTTGAGTGGATGTCCGTGCCATTTTACTTCTTAGGACAGCAATGGCACTGAAAGCTTTTCTTTCCTTTCTACTGAAGAATTTGCAGTCTTGTGCTTTATAGTAATAATTGTACAGGACATTGTTAAGTGATATTTAGAGATGGTTTGGATTGCTTGCTTACCACTGTAAGGCAAACTGGGCATTGCCCATTCTTCTAGGCCTTTGTGGTCCACCAGGCCTGTTAAGAAAAGCGGATTTAATAAGCTGCACCTTTCTCCACTTGCATTCCAAACTAAGTGACTGAACTCCAGCTTGTACCAGGATCTGCATGACATCGTCCGATAGCAAAGGTGTAAACTGGAGTGGCACTGACATCTCTCCAGAGGCCCCTCTGCAGACCTCTTAAGCAAGAAAAGTCAACAGACTCGAGCAAAGACAGAGACCTATAAGTTAAGGGATGAGTCCCTGCTCTAGATGATACAGCAAAACATTGTGATCAATGGTGTCAAAAGCTGCAGGAAAACCTAAAAGTACAACAGGTGAGCCAAAATCAGACAATAACACATCACTAAGAACTTTTAATAAGAGTGTTTCAGTGCTGTGACATTGTTTAAAACCAGACTGAAAATAAAATCTGACATTAAAGTCAGATCAAGGTTTGGCTTTTTTAAGCATGTTTCAGAGAGGCCGGGCCTGAACTCGCTCATAATACTCACAATAAAAGGTGTGTAGGAATAGAGCAGACAGCCAGGTAGGCTGTGGACTTGAGATGGCTGACCAGCTGGAAGAGAAGGCAGCTGCAAATTCAAGTAAAAACACAGAACAGCTGGGAAGTTGAGCTCATCAGGAGAGATGTGGAGAATTGGATCTGATCGGACAGACTTTATCCACAGAGAAATTTAACTTAACTTCTCACATATGGAGTGTGACGACTTGGAGCAAACTGGAGCAGGAGGATTTAGAGCAGCATTTATAACATTAAATAGCACCTGTGGTCTAGGCTGGCTTCTTGCTATTAACTCAAGAGAAATATTGTGACGTGTCTTGCCATTGCATGGGCTGTAGGGAGTGGAAGCAGTGTTGGGGTGGAGGCTTGGGGCACCTCCCTAGAGAGAGAGTTGAGTGACAGGGATCTGGGTTAATTAACGGTGTGTGACGAAAAGGGGAGGTGGTGGCCTGAAGAGGTAGTTGTGGCTGGAGCGACCATAGACATATATAGATAGACGCCGCATTCACTGTGTTGCCCAGTCGACATGATACGTCAGCGCGTCCGCCATAATACGAGTGGCAAAAAGTGCCATTTAAACTAATACAGGTAAACGTGGAAACTTGATTTTTCTGAGGAAAAAACAATAAAGTTTATAAAACAGTATCGTTTACATACAACAGATTTTGGTGAATCGTTTAAATGCAATTATTTATATCCATTTAAACACAAATAATGGCAATTAATTATTATTATT